>NW_024608716.1:0-30000 GCF_018296145.1 Oncorhynchus tshawytscha | reverse complement strand
GCAGGAATCAGGAGGAAAGAATTATGGTCAGATTTGCCAAATGGAGGGTGAGGGAGAGCTTTCTCTGGTGTGTGACGTAAAGGTGGTGTAGAGTTTCTTTTCTCCTGTGGTTGCACATGTGACATGCTGGTAGAAATGAGGTAAAACAGATTTCAGTTTCGCATCACATCACAAAACTGTGTGTGAGTGAGAGTGAGAGTGAGAGTGAGAATGGGAGTGAGAATGGGGGGCATGCTTGGCATAAACATCATCGCCACAGGTAACTTCCGCAAAGTTGTGAACGATCTGAGAGACAAGGCAAGAAGGGCCTTCTATGCCATCAAAAGGATCATAACTATATTGACACAAGGCGAGACCCAGATACAGACACGGGAGGCAGGTGGTTTGCTCTTTATTATAGTCCAAGGGGTAGGCAAAAAGCAGGTCGGGGACAGGCAAGAGTTCATAACCAAAACGGTACAGGGTGGCAGGCAGGCTCAAGGTCAGGGGAAGGCAGAATGGTCAGGCAGGCGGGCACAGAGTCAAGACAGGCAAGGGTCAGAACCACGAGGACGAGAAAAACAGAGACTGGGAAAAACAGGAGCTACGAGAAAAACACTGGTTGACTTGGCAAACAAGACGAACAGGCACAGACAGGAAACACAGGTATAAATACACAGGGGATAAGATGGGTGACACCTGGAGGGGGTGGAGACAAGGACAGGTGAAACAGATCAGGGTGTTACTGAACCCCCCACCCCACCTGGCGGAGCCACCTGGTGTCCTGAACATCTGGGCCGTATGTTGACTTGCAGCTCTTGTTCTGGCAAGAGGCTGATACCCCATGGAGCACTCGAAAGGAGAGAGTCCGGTGGACGAACAGGGAAGAGTGTTCCGGGCATACTCCACCCAGACCAGTTGTCGACTCCAGGTAGTGGGGTTGGTCGAGACGAGGCATTGTTTGTAGGTCTTGGTTCGCTTGCTCCGACTGGCCGTTGGATTGGGGATGGAATCCGGAGGACAGGCTGGGTGATGACCCAATAAGGGTGCAGAACACCTTCCAGAACCAAGACGAGGACTAAGGACCCCGGTCGGAGACCATGTCCACCGGAAGTCCATGAATCCGGAGATGAGCTGGGCCGTCTCTTTGGCAGAGGGTAGTTTGGGGAGAGGAATGAAATGGGCGGCCTAGGAGAACCGACCCACTACCGTCAGAATGACATGTTGCCATCAGTTGGAGGGAGCCCAGTGGCAAAGTCCATGGAAAAATGGGACCAGGAACGATGAGGGACAGGTAGTGGCTGAAGGAGACCAGACAGAGCTTGCCGCTGAGTCTTATTCTGAGCACAAACAGTGCATGCGGCGACAAAGACAGAGGTGTCAGGGACCATTGTGGCCCACCAGAAACATTGTCGGATGAAGACCAGGGTCCACTACTCTGGACGGTTCTGACCTAGAATACGTGGACAACTACAAATACCTAGGTGTCTGGTTAGACCGTAAACTCTCCTTCCAGACTCACATTAAGCATTCCAATCCAAAATGTAATTTAAAATCAGCTTCCTATTTCGCAACAAAGCCTCTTTCACTCATGCTGCCAAACATACCCTCGTAAAACTGACTATCCTACTGATCCTTGACTTCGGCGATGTCATCTACAAAATAGCGTCCAACTCTCTACTCAGCAAATTGGATGCAGTCTATCACAGTGCCATCTGTTTTGTCACCAAAGCCCCATATACTACCCACCACTGCGACCTGTATGCTCTCGTTGGCTGGCCCTCACTACATATTCGTCGCCAAACCCACTGGCTCCAGGTCATCTATAAATCTTTGATAGGTAAAGCCCCTCCTTATCTCAGCTCACTGGTCACCATAGCAACACCCACCCGTAGCACGCACTTCAGCAGGTATATCTCACTGGTTATCCCTAAAGCCAACACTTGCTTTGGCCGCCTTCCCTTCCAGTTCTCTGCTGCCAATGACTGGAATGAATTACAAAAATCACTGAAGCTGGAGTCTTATATCTCTCTCTATAACTTTAAGTATCAGCTGTCAGAGCAGCTAACAGATCACAGTGCCTGTACACAGCCAATCTGTAAATAGCACACCCAACTACCTCATCCCTATATTATTACTTACCCTCTTGCTCTTCTGCACCCCAGTATCTCTACTTGCACATCATCATCTGCACATTTATCACTCCAGTGTTAATGCTAAATTGTAATTATTTCACCTCTATGGCCTATTTATTGCCTACCTCGCTATTCTTCTACATTTGCACACACTGTACATACATTTCTCTATTGTTTTCTATTGTGTTATTGAGAAATCCAAGACTTTACTTGAGCCCTGAGGAGGACGTCTCGGGGAAGGCTGAGCCACTTTAAGGCAATGGGAATGACAGGACGGACTCCAACCCAGAATGAAACAAAGCTTTGACTATGTACAGACTCAGTGAGCATAGCCTTGCTATTGAGAAAGGCCACCGTAGGCAGACCTGGCTCTCAAGAGAAGACAGGCTGTGTGCTCACTGCCCACAAAATGAGGTGGAAACTGAGCTGCACTCACTAACCTCCTGATGTATGACCATATTAGAGACACAAATTTCCATCAGATTGGGTGAAACACCCCAGTGTGTCATCACAGCAGCAAGATTTGTGACCTGTTGCCACAAGAAAAAGGCAACCAGTGAAGAACAAACACCATTGTAAATACAAGCCATATTTATGCTTATTTATTTTCCCTTTTCTACTTTAACTATTTGCACATCGTTACAACACTGTATATATAAATACTATGACATTTGAAATGTCTTTATTCTTTTGGAACTTCTGTGAGTGTAATGTTTACTGTTCATTTGTTATTGTTTATTTAACCTTTGTTTATTGTTTACTACACTTGCTTTGGCAATGTAAACAAACATATGTTTCCCATGCCAATAAATCCCCTTAAATTGAAATTGAAACTTAATTGAGAGAAAGGGGGGCAGCAAGACTTTGTGATGACAGACATGAGCCTCATGGAACCCAGTGACAGGAAGTGAAAGATAAACTACAAACAAACAATGATATAAACAAACAATAAATAAACAAAAAAGCACCAACAACAGAAGGCATTGTGAGGTGGCTAGCCTCAATGGGTCCTGAACCACAATGGGTCCTGAACCACAATGGGTCCTGAACCACAATGGGTCCTGAACCACAATGGGTTCTGAACCACAATGGGTCCTGAACCACAATGGGACCTGAACCACAATGGGTTCTGAACCACAATGGGTCCTGAACCACAATGGGACCTGAACCACAATGGGTTCTGAACCACAATGGGTCCTGCCATGGGTCACATCTTAAGCTGTTTTTCCGGTAGCCTAATTCTTCATTGTAATATTCCCCCTTCTCTGTCCGTCCAGATCACCAGAACAATGACTTGAGCCTCAGCCCAGACTTAGTGTGCATCCCAGATGGCACCCTATTCCCTATGTGGGGCCCATAGGGTCCTGGTCAAAGTAGTGCACTATAAAGGGACTAGTAGGGTGACATTTGGGATGCAGTCTCAGGCTGCCAACCAGGAGGAAGGGATCAAGTGGACACAGACCCACCATTAGGGAATCAGTGAGTAAACAGGTCAGACCAATAAGCTTTACAAAAATCCACATTAAAGAGCTAACAAACCACAGAGTGTCTCGCTCTCTCTCTCTCTCTCTCTCACACACACACACACACACACACACACACACACACACACACGCGCCTGGCACACACACACACACATACACACGCGCCTGGCATGTACAGAGCATTGTAAATGGTGTCAGCCCAAATCAAATCCCTTGTGACATATGAGCATGCCAGTGACCTTATTACCATGACAACAGCTTTACTCAGGACAGAATCATGGGTAACAGTGACCCAATAAGTCAATATAATACTGTGAATGTTTCATATAGGGCACACTGAAAGAATGTGTGTGTGTGTGTGTGTGTGTGTGTGTGTGTGTGTGTGTGTGTGTGTGTGTGTGTGTGTGTGTGTGTTATGTTTGTCACCATGTTACCATGTAAACACAGACGTACAGCACCAGTCAAAAGTTTGAGAACACCTACTCATTCAAGGGTTTGCCTTTTCATTTTTACTATTTTCTACATTGTAGATTAATAGCGAAGACAACAACACTGTGAAATAAAACATATGGAATCAGGTAGGAACAAAAAAAGTGTTAAACAAATCAAAATATATTTAGTATTTCAGATTATTTCAAAGTAGCCACCCTTTGCCCTGATGACGGTTTGCACAATCTTATATAAAATATATTTTTATTTGTTTAACACTTTTTGGTTACTACATGATTCCATATGTGTTATTTTATAGTTTTAATGTCTTCACTATTATTCTACAATGTAGAAAATAGTACAAAATAAAAAGACAAACCTTTGAATGAGTACGTGTGTCCAAACTTTTGACTGGTACTGTATATTAAGGTACATCAGGCCTGGCGTTGGTGCCTTTTAGACTTCCTAAGATGGTTCTCACTTCCCCTCACAGTATCTGCTGTGTGTGTGTGTGTGTGTGTGTGTGTGTGTCTTATGTGTGTGTTTGTTTGTCCTATGTGTGTGTGTGTGTGTGTGTGTGTGTTTTTGTCTTATGTGTGTGTGTGTGTGTGTGCGCGTGTGTCTTGATTGTGTGTGTGTGTGTGTGTGTGTGTGTGTGTGTGTGTGTGTGTGTGTGTGTGTGTGTGTGTGTGTGTGTGTGTGTGTGTGTGTGTGTGTGTGTGTGTGTGTGTGTGTGTGTGTGTGTGTGTGTGTGTGTGTGTGTGTGTGTGTGTGTGTGTGTGTGTGTGTGTGTGTGTGTGTGTGTGTGTGTGTGTGTGTGTGTGTGTGTGTGTGTGTGTGTGTGTGTGTGTGTGTGTGTTCCGCCCACGCGAGAACCCTAAAATAAACACTTCTTCTTTCAATCATGTAAGAGCATTCAGCAGAGCAAAACGCCTTCCCCTGCTTCTCTTACCCCTGCCTCCTTCCTCTTCTTCCTAAACCCTGAGGAGGTAGCCTACTCTCCTGCCACCTTTAAAAGCAGAAAATACAACCCCTAATATTTCTCAATATTGCATTGCAGGCTGCGATATTCCAAATTCTTAGCTCAATAGTGAAAGAGAGACAGAAACCGGAGGAAGAGGAGGAGCTATCAGGGTCAATGAAAGAGGAAAATAGAGAGAGGGATTAATGGTGAGTCAGAGAGGGACTGAGGGAAGGATGGTGAATCAGAGAGAGGGAGAGAGGGAGAGAGGGAGAGGGTGTGTAGAATAGCGATGAATGAATAGGCTGCTGATGGCACACTGACCCATTAATGCTGCAGCTGCACTGCCAGTGGGCCCACGCTGTCCTAGTGAAACACACCCACCCAGCCAACCACCCACACACACACACACCCACCCCCACCCACCCACACACACCCACCCACCCACCCAACCCCACCCACCCACCCACACACACACACACACATACACACCCACACACCCACACACCCACCCACCCACCCACACACCCACACACACACCACCCACCCACAACCACCCACACACCCACACACACACACACACACACACACACACACACACACACACACACACACACACACACACACACCCACCCACCCACCCACCCACCCACCCACCCACCCACACACACACACACCCACACACACACCACCCACCCACACACCCACCCACCCACCCACCCACCCACCCAACCACCCACACACACACACACACACCACCCACCCACCCACACACCCACCCACCCACACACACCCACCCACACACACACCCACACCCACCCAACCACCCACACACCCACCCACACACACCCCACCCACACACACACACCCACCCACCCACCCACCCAACCACCCACACACCCACCCACACACACTCCCACCCACCCACCCACACACCCACCCACACACACCACCCTTAGGTCTGACTCTCCTCTTATCTCCCCCATCAGCTCTAATCTGCTTATCCATATTCGTATCATTGATTAGAGATCTGTATCCTCCCACTCTACTGTTAGCCTAACTGTCCTAGTATGTAGAAATCATGGATTTTAAGAATTTCAGTAGTCAAAAATTATGAGAGGTTTGCTGATGAAGTCCTCCAGTCAGGACAGATGTGTTTCTTATCAGTGGAGTGTTTTCATGTCTAAAAGGAAGCAGCCCAGATGTTACTCTAGGACACAGGAAGTAGCACACTGCACACAGGAAGCAGTCATAAGTAGCACCTCTGGTTTAAATTAGTCACAGTGCTATTTTTAGAACCTCCTACATGCCTATTATTTATGTAGGGCTGAAGTGAAATGGAACGTGGTAGCATGTGATCCATGCTGAAATGAGGTTATTGTCATCCTATGTAAGGTCATTGTCTCTGTGGTGTGTAAAGGTTACTGAAGTTCACCCTGGGTATCTGTTGTGAGCATCTATCATGAAAGGGGCGCAATATTGAAGTTACATTTCTTGTCACATTATCATTGGATATTGATGTGAAACTGCACCTGGTTGTTGTGGCCTTGGATTACGAGACTCACCTGGTTGTTGAGGCCTTAGATTACTAGATTTACCTGGTTGTTGTGGCCTTGGATTACTAGATTCACCTGGTTGTTGAGGCCTTAGATTACTAGACTCACCTGGTTGTTGTGGCCTTAGATTACTAGACTCACCTGGTGTTGTTGTGGCCTTAGATTACTGGACTCACCTGGTTGTTGTGGCCTTAGATTACTAGACTCACCTGGTTGTTGTGGCCTTAGATTACTAGACTCACCTGGTTGTTGTGGCCTTAGATTATTAGACTCACCTGGTTGTTGTGTCCTTAGATTACTGGACTCACCTGGTTGTTGTGGCCTTAGATTACTAGACTCACCTGGTTGTTGTGGCCTTAGATTACTAGACTCACCTGGTTGTTGTGGCCTTAGTTTACTAGACTCACCTGGTTGTGTGTCCTTAGATTACTGGACTCACCTGGTGGTGTGGCCTTAGTTACTAGACTCACCTGGCCTTAGAGATTACTAGACTCACCTGGTTGTTGAGGCCTTAGATTACGAGACTCACCTGGTTGTTATGGCCTTAGATTACCAGACTCACCTGGTTGTTGTGGCCTTAGATTACTGGACTCAGTCTTCTGTGTTTTGGCAGTCCATGGGCTCTATGTCATTGATAAAGCGTGATTTTCCATTTAAATAATTTGACTATTTTGTCTGATTTAACTCAGTGTAAGAGACTGTTTGCTAAGGCAATATACGCTGAGTGTACAAAACATTATGAACAAAACATTATTGCTTTGGCAATGTAAACATATGTTTCCCATGCCAATACAGCCCATTTGAGTTGAGGGGGGACAGTGTCCTGTTAACAACGGAGAGAGCGTCCCTCCAGTACCTCTACTCTCTGTAGGGTAATAAAGTATCTGTCACACCTGCTCCCTGCTCCCCCTTTCTGGCGCTCACGGTCGCCAGGCTTCCCATCATTACGCACACCTGTCACCATCATTACGCGCATCAGCGCTTCATTGGTCTCACCTGGACTCCATCTCTTTATTGATCGCCTCCTCTATATCTGTCTTTATTCCTCAGTTTGATTCAAGTGTCAGCATTAATGTCGTTATGCTTCCCTTGTCCAGACACCGTCTGTGTTTTGTTTCAGGTCTGTTATTTATTAAATCTTCACTCCCTGTACTTGCCTCTCGTCTCCCAGCATCTGTCCTCACAGTGTCTCAAAGTTAAGAGTTGGAGAGGGCCTGAGAGACAATGTCAAGGAGCGATTGTCATAGGTTTTCTACACTTAGAGTGTGTTTCTCTCCATCTCTACGCTGAGTGTACAAAACATGAAGAACACCTGCTCTTTCCATGACATAGACTGACCAGGTGAATCCAGGTGAAAGCTATGATCCTGTATTAATGTCACTTGTTAAATCCACTTCAACAGTGTAGATGAAGGGGAGGAGACAGGTTAAAGAAGGCTTTTTAAGCCTTGAGACAATTGAGACATGGATTGTGTATGTGTGACGTTCAGGGGTGAATGGGCAAAAAAAAAATATTTAAGTGCCTTTGAACGGGGTACGGTAGTAGGTACCACCGGTTTGAGTGTATCAAGAACTGCATTGCTGCTGGGTTTTCCACGCTCAACAGTTTCCTGTGTGTATCAACAATGGTCCACCACCCAAAGGACATCCAGCCAACTTTACACAACTGTGGGAAGCATTGGAGTCGACATGGGCCAGCATCCCTGTGGAATGCTTTCGACACCTTGTAGAGTCCACGTCCCGATGAATTGAGGCTGTTCTGGAAGGGAGTCTCTTAGTTATCTTCCAATGGTAGAGACTGGTGTTATGTGATGTGACTGAATAGTAGCGACAGATTGGTAGCTGGGAGGCAGTCTGTGTCTGGAGCTATTTTAGGATAGGGCCTCACATTGCCCCTTAAAACAATTCCTTGTTAAATGTCCCTTTAGATACAGTATCCACACCAAGACTTAACACAGACTCAGACCGAGACTCATTGAACTTTCTTGAACTTACAATTTACATCTAGTACAAGGTACTAATGACTACGCAACCGACCATTAAACACAACCTCACTTACAACAGTGTTTTAAAGGAGAGGACTAATGTACTTCCAATAGGGTATTTGTTTCTGTAGGATTAGTTTGTGTTTGCTTTTTTTTACCTTCTAAATAGCTGTCAATTAGCTTATAATGGCCCCTCTATTGGCCCCTCTATTGGCCACTCTAATGGCCCCTCTATTGGCCCCTCTATTGGCCCCTCTATTGGCCACTCTAATTGGCCCCTCTATTGGCCCCTCTATTGGCCCCTCTAATGGCCCCTCTATTGGCCCTCTATTGGCCCCTCTAATGGCCCCTCTATTGGCCCCTCTATTGGCCCTCTATTGGCCCCTCTATTGGCCCCTCTATTGGCCCCTCTAATGGCCCCTCTAATGGCCCCTCTGGCCCCTCTATTGGCCCCTCTATTGGCCCCTCTAATGGCCCCTCTAATGGCCCCTCTATTGGCCCTTCTATTGGCCCTCTAATGGCCCCTCTAATGGCCCCTCTATTGGCCCCTCTAATGGCCCCTCTAATGGCCCTTCTATTGGCCCCTCTGGCCCCTCTAATGGCCCCTCTATTGGCCCCTCTATTGGCCCCTCTATTGGCCACTCTAATGGCCCCTCTATTGGCCCCTCTATTGGCCCCTCTATTGGCCCCTCTAATGGCCCCTCTATTGGCCCCTCTATTGGCCCTCTAATGGCCCTCTATTGGCCCCTCTATCTGACCCCTCTATTGGCCCCTCTATTGGCCCCTCTATTGGCCCCTCTAATGGCCCCTCTAATGGCCCCTCTATTGGCCCCTCTAATGGCCCCTCTAATGGCCCCTCTATTGGCCCTTCTATTGGCCCCTCTAATGGCCCCTCTAATGGCCCCTCTATTGGCCCCTCTAATGGCCCCTCTAATGGCCCCTCTAATGGCCCCTCTATTGGCCCCTCTAATGGCCCCTCTAATGGCCCCTCTATTGGCCCCTCTAATGGCCCCTCTAATGGCCCTCTATTGGCCCCTCTAATGGCCCTCTAATGGCCCCTCTAATGGTCCATCTATTGGCCCCTCTAATGGCCCTAATGGCTCTAATGGCCCCTCTATTGGCCCCTCTATTGGCCCCTCTAATGGCCCCTCTAATGGCCCCTCTAATGGCCCCTCTATTGGCCCCTCTAATGGCCCCTCTATTGGCCCCTCTAATGGCCCCTCTAATGGCCCCTCTAATGGCCCCTCTATTGGCCCCTCTATTGGCCCCTCTAATGGCCCCTCTATTGGCCCCTCTAATGGCCCCTTTAATGGCCCCTCTAATGGCCCCTCTAATGGCCCCTCTATTGGCCCTCTAATGGCCCCTCTAATGGCCCCTCTATTGGCCCCCTCTAATGGCCCCTCTAATGGCCCCTCTAATGGCCCCTCTATTGGCCCCTCTATGGCCCCTCTAATGGCCCCTCTATCTCATTCAACGTTTAATTAATAAGCTGACGCTTCTATTGAACTATATGGCTTCCCAATGGATCAAAAGCTGAGACCGAGAGATTGAGAAACAGTTTCTATCTCAAAGGGCCGTCAGACTGCTAAAACAACAATCACTAACTCAGAGAGGCTGCTGCACTCATTGAGACTCGATCACTTTAATAAATGGATCACTAGTCACTTTAACAATGTTTACATATCTTATATGACTCATATCATATCACATGTATATACTGTATTTTATACCATCTACTGCATCTTGCCTACGGCACTCGGCCATCGCTCATCCATATACTTATATGTACAGTATATATTCTCATTCACCCCTTTAGATTTGTGTGTATTAGGTAGTTGTTGTGAATTTGTTAGATTACTCGTTAGATATGACAGCACTGTCGGAACTAGAAGCACAAGCATTTCACTACACTCACATTAACATCTGCTAACCATGTGTGTGTGACCAATAACATCTGCTAACCATGTGTATGTGACCAATAACATCTGCTAACCATGTGTATGTGACCAATAACATCTGCTAACCATGTGTATGTGACCAATAACATCTGCTAACCATGTGTATGTGACCAATAACATCTACTAACCATGTGACCAATAACATCTGCTAACCATGTGTATGTGACCAATAAAATTAGATTTGACGTGATCTGATCCTCTGATAACCTCATCGCTAAGACTACCCTCTAATCTATGTCATGGTCTCTTTGTCATCCTTATAGACTGATTAGACCACAGCTAAGTGACTGTTTGCTAAGGCAATGTAGAACTCATTAGGTACGTTTTGTCTATGGTATGACACAGGGCTTTACACACACACACACACACACACACACACACACACACACACACACACACACACACACACACACACACACACACACACACACACACACACACACACACACACACACACACACACACACACGTATTACATCAATTTCCATTCAAAATCCTATTTTCACAAACCCTGAACTTTAACTCTAACCCTAACTCTGTGTATGTGTTTGGGGGTGGGGGGGGGGGAATCCTGGCGTACAAGAATCCTGGCGTACAAGCCCTGTGGAATTGAGAATTGACCTTTGACTGCAGCTGTCAGCAGAGTCGGCCTCTGTTAAATACAGGTTACATCTCTACTGGACTTTATGACATAGCTCCGCTATAGGGCCTCGGATGGTGGGACGGCAGGACGGACGATGACACACTGAACTACAACCATGCTAGTTTACGTTGGGTTGGTGTGGCTCTGCCAGGGATAGGATGGGTTGTAGTGTACTACAGTGATCTGTGTTGTGCCACGGTGTAATGACGTTTAAACCATGCTGGTTTAGGTTGTGTTGGATGGGTATAAACAGAGTCATATACAGTTTATGCCTGATTTGAGGAAAACCGAATGCATTGAACCCAATTGAGTTTGAAAAAAAGAATACTATTGTATAATGTAATGGGCCTATAGCCTACTGAGCATAGCCAATATGCAGTGATAATGTATTGGGCCTATAGCCTACTGAGCATAGCCAATATGCAGTGATAATGTATTGGGCCAATAGCCTACTGAGCATAGCCAATATGCAGTGATAATGTATTGGGCCTGTAGCCTACTGAGCATAGCCAATATGCAGTGATAATGTATTGGGCCTATAGCCTACTGAGCATAGCCAATATGTGGTGAAAATGTATTGGGCCAATAGCCAATAGCCTACTGAGCATAGCCAATATGTGGTGAAAATATTGGCTATGCTCAGTAGGCTATTGGCCCAATACATTATCACTGCATATTGGCTATGCTCAGTAGGCTATAGGCCCAATACATTATCACTGCATATTGGCTATGCTCAGTAGGCTACAGGCCCAATACATTATCACTGCATATTGGCTATGCTCAGTAGGCTATAGGCCCAATACATTATCACTGCATATTGGCTATGCTCAGTAGGCTATTGGCTATTGGCCCAATTATCACTGCATATTGGCATTTTCACCACATATTGGCTATGCTCAGTAGGCTATAGGCCCAATACATTATCACTGCATATTGGCTATGCTCAGTAGGCTATAGGCCCAATACATTATCACTGCATATTGGCTATGCTCAGTAGACTACAGGCCCAATACATTATCACTGCATATTGCCTATGCTCAGTAGGCTATAGGCCCAATACATTATCACTGCAAATTGGCTATGCTCAGTAGGCTATAGGCCCAATACATTATCACTGCATATTGGCTATGCTCAGTAGGCTATAGGCCCAATATATTATCACTTTGCTGCGTTCGAGTCTCTCTCTAGTCATGTTTAGTAGGCTATAGTCCCACCAGAGTCTCTCTCTAGTCATGGTTAGTAGGCTATAGACCCACCAGAGTCTCTCTCTAGTCATGGTTAGTAGGCTATAGGCCAACCAGAGTCTCTCTCTAGTCATGGTTAGTAGGCTATAGGCCCACCAGAGTCTCTCTCTAGTCATGGTTAGTAGGCTATAGGCCAAGCAGAGTCTCTCTCTAGTCATGGTTAGTAGGCTATAGGCCAACCAGAGTCTCTCTCTAGTCATGGTTAGTAGGCTATAGGCCAACCAGAGTCTCTCTCTAGTCATGGTTAGTAGGCTATAGGCCAACCAGAGTCTCTCTCTAGTCATGGTTAGTAGGCTATAGTCCCACCAGAGTCTCTCTCTAGTCATGGTTAGTAGGCTATAGACCCACCAGAGTCTCTCTCTAGTCATGGTTAGTAGGCTATAGGCCCACCAGAGTCTCTCTCTAGTCATGGTTAGTAGGCTATAGGCCAACCAGAGTCTCTCTCTAGTCATGGTTAGTAGGCTATAGGCCAACCAGAGTCTCTCTCTAGTCATGGTTAGTAGGCTATAGGCCCACCAGAGTCTCTCTCTAGTCATGGTTAGTAGGCTATAGGCCCACCAGAGTCTCTCTCTAGTCATGGTTAGTAGGCTATAGGCCAACCAGAGTCTCTCTCTAGTCATGGTTAGTAGGCTATAGGCCCACCAGAGTCTCAATCTAGTCATGGTTAGTAGGCTATAGGCCCACCAGAGTCTCTCTCTAGTCATGGTTAGTAGGCTATAGGCCAACCAGAGTCTCTCTCTAGTCATGGTTAGTAGGCTATAGGCCCACCAGAGTCTCTCTCTAGTCATGGTTAGTAGGCTATAGGCCAACCAGAGTCTCTCTCTAGTCATGGTTAGTAGGCTATAGGCCAACCAGAGTCTCTCTCTAGTCATGGTTAGTAGGCTATAGGCCCACCAGAGTCTCTCTCTAGTCATGGTTAGTAGGCTATAG
Source organism: Oncorhynchus tshawytscha (assembly GCF_018296145.1). NCBI lineage: Eukaryota > Metazoa > Chordata > Actinopteri > Salmoniformes > Salmonidae > Oncorhynchus > Oncorhynchus tshawytscha. The sequence continues at coordinate 16,697 of NW_024608716.1, read as the reverse complement.
TCCCACCAGAGTCTCTCTCTAGTCATGGTTAGTAGGCTATAGGCCCACCAGAGTCTCTCTCTAGTCATGGTTAGTAGGCTATAGGCCAACCAGAGTCTCTCTCTAGTCATGGTTAGTAGGCTATAGTCCCACCAGAGTCTCTCTCTAGTCATGGTTAGTAGGCTATAGGCCCACCAGAGTCTCTCTCTAGTCATGGTTAGTAGGCTATAGGCCAACCAGAGTCTCTCTCTAGTCATGGTTAGTAGGCTATAGGCCAACCAGAGTCTCTCTCTAGTCATGGTTAGTAGGCTATAGGCCAACCAGAGTCTCTCTCTAGTCATGGTTAGTAGGCTATAGGCCACCAGAGTCCAGTCATGGTTAGTAGGCTATAGTCCACCAGAGTCTCTCTCTAGTCATGGTTAGTAGGCTATAGTCCCACCAGAGTCTCTCTCTAGTCATGGTTAGTAGGCTATAGTCCCACCAGAGTCTCTCTCTAGTCATGGTTAGTAGGCTATAGGCCAACCAGAGTCTCTCTAGTCATGGTTAGTAGGCTATAGGCCAACCAGAGTCTCTCTCTAGTCATGGTTAGTAGGCTATAGGCCCACCAGAGTCTCTCTCTAGTCATGGTTAGTAGGCTATAGGCCAACCAGAGTCTCTCTCTAGTCATGGTTAGTAGGCTATAGGCCCACCAGAGTCTCAATCTAGTCATGGTTAGTAGGCTATAGGCCCACCAGAGTCTCTCTCTAGTCATGGTTACTGGGCTATAGTCCCACCAGAGTCTCAATCTAGTCATGGTTAGTAGGCTATAGGCCCACCAGAGTCTCTCTCTAGTCATGGTTAGTAGGCTATAGGCCAACCAGAGTCTCTCTCTAGTCATGGTTAGTAGGCTATAGGCCCACCAGAGTCTCTCTCTAGTCATGGTTAGTAGACTATAGGCCCACCAGAGTCTCTCTCTAGTCATGGTTAGTAGGCTATAGGCCAACCAGAGTCTCTCGCTAGTCATGGTTAGTAGGCTATAGGCCCACCAGAGTCTCTCTCTAGTCATGGTTAGTAGGCTATAGTCCCACCAGAGTCTCTCTCTAGTCATGGTTAGTAGGCTATAGGCCCACCAGAGTCTCTCTCTAGTCATGGTTAGTAGGCTATAGGCCCACCAGAGTCTCTCTCTAGTCATGGTTAGTAGGCTATAGTCCCACCAGAGTCTCTCTCTAGTCATGGTTAGTAGGCTATAGGCCAACCAGAGTCTCTCTCTAGTCATGGTTAGTAGGCTATAGTCCCACCAGAGTCTCTCTCTAGTCATGGTTAGTAGGCTATAGGCCCACCAGAGTCTCTCTCTAGTCATGGTTAGTAGGCTATAGGCCCACCAGAGTCTCTCTCTAGTCATGGTTAGTAGGCTATAGGCCAACCAGAGTCTCTCTCTAGTCATGGTTAGTAGGCTATAGGCCCACCAGAGTCTCTCTAGTCATGGTTAGTAGGCTATAGTCCCACCAGAGTCTCTCTCTAGTCATGGTTAGTAGGCTATAGGCCAACCAGAGTCTCTCTCTAGTCATGGTTAGTAGGCTATAGTCCCACCAGAGTCTCTCTCTAGTCATGGTTAGTAGGCTATAGGCCCACCAGAGTCTCTCTCTAGTCATGGTTAGTAGGCTATAGGCCCACCAGAGTCTCTCTCTAGTCATGGTCAGTAGGCTATAGGCCAACCAGAGTCTCTCTCTAGTCATGGTTAGTAGGCTATAGGCCCACCAGAGTCTCTCTCTAGTCATGGTTAGTAGGCTATAGGCCCACCAGAGTCTCTCTCTAGTCATGGTTAGTAGGCTATAGGCCCACCAGAGTCTCTCTCTAGTCATGGTTAGTAGGCTATAGGCCCACCAGAGTCTCTCTCTAGTCATGGTTAGTAGGCTATAGGCCCACCAGAGTCTCTCTCTAGTCATGGTTAGTAGGCTATAGGCCAACCAGAGTCTCTCTCTAGTCATGGTTAGTAGGCTATAGGCCCACCAGAGTCTCTCTCTAGTCATGGTTAGTAGGCTATAGGCCAACCAGAGTCTCTCTCTAGTCATGGTTAGTAGGCTATAGGCCAACCAGAGTCTCTCTCTAGTCATGGTTAGTAGGCTATAGGCCCACCAGAGTCTCTCTCTAGTCATGGTTAGTAGGCTATAGGCCCACCAGAGTCTCTCTCTAGTCATGGTTAGTAGGCTATAGGCCAACCAGAGTCTCTCTCTAGTCATGGTTAGTAGGCTATAGGCCCACCAGAGTCTCTCTCTAGTCATCGTCAGTAGGCTATAGGCCAACCAGAGTCTCTCTCTAGTCATCGTCAGTAGGCTATAGGCCAACCAGAGTCTCTCTCTAGTCATGGTTAGTAGGCTATAGGCCCACCAGAGTCTCTCTCTAGTCATCGTCAGTAGGCTATAGGCCAACCAGAGTCTCTCTCTAGTCATGGTTAGTAGGCTATAGGCCAACCAGAGTCTCTCTCTAGTCATCGTCAGTAGGCTATAGGCCAACCAGAGTCTCTCTCTAGTCATGGTTAGTAGGCTATAGGCCAACCAGAGTCTCTCTAGTCATCGTCAGTAGGCTATAGGCCAACCAGAGTCTCTCTCTAGTCATGGTTAGTAGGCTATAGGCCCACCAGAGTCTCACTCTCTAGTCATGGTCAGTAGGCTATAGGCCAACCAGAGTCTCTCTCTAGTCATGGTTAGTAGGCTATAGGCCCACCAGAGTCTCTCTCTAGTCATGGTTAGTAGGCTATAGGCCCACCAGAGTCTCTCTCTAGTCATGGTTAGTAGGCTATAGGCCCACCAGAGTCTCTCTCTAGTCATGGTTAGTAGGCTATAGGCCCACCAGAGTCTCTCTCTAGTCATGGTTAGTAGGCTATAGGCCCACCAGAGTCTCTCTCTAGTCATGGTTAGTAGGCTATAGGCCAACCAGAGTCTCTCTCTAGTCATGGTCAGTAGGCTATAGGCCAACCAGAGTCTCTCTCTAGTCATCGTCAGTAGGCTATAGGCCAACCAGAGTCTCTCTCTTGTCATCGTCAGTAGGCTATAGGCCAACCACAGTCTCTCTCTAGTTTTAAACGTTTTGAACTCTCACAATATCAACTTTGCTGTGCGTTCGAGACTTCTTTTTACAGTCCAATAAAACTGTGCAAAAAACATTGAGCTGAGCTACAGCATATGATTGGCCAGCGGTAGACGGTTAGGTGCACTTGAGTTGTTCTCTGGGCCTGCCAGGTAGGCGGAGTTCTACCTTCAGACACATTACATGGTTCAAATTGAGGACATCTTTTTCTATTCAGTCAATTAAAAAAAAAAACTGAATTTCCAATATCAATTCTAATTTTGCTTATTGCCTCCCAAGAGTAAAAAAAAGAGTTTAAAAAATGGAATTGGACTTTCAATTTACTTCCTGAATTGACTGCAATTGACCACACCCACTACCTCCACTGATACATTGCCCTATATGTATGCCAGAAAATCAACTTGGCCTATCCAAATGCCATGTTTTAGAAAACACAGACAACATGCTTGAAACAAAGTAAATATGTGTCAATGAATCAGTAATCGTGGACATTATCTAGAGAGAGTAAAGTTGACCCCAACAGTAAAAGGTCAGGGGTCATGAAGATGATAGATTCTGTGCTGAATAAAATATCATTATGTCACGCTTCTCCTATTGTTCTTGCATAGGATCTATGCAATATAAAAACAGACAATATTCATTGGGAGAATGTCAATTGCATTTCCTTGATTCTTCCCGTCCTCTCTTCTTGATTCCGTCCTCCAATAGGTTTTGAGGTGGAGGCGAGTAGAGAGGACACCTGGAATCAAGGAAATGCTATTGAGATTTGTCCATTGACAATATAACAGGTTATTACAAAGCGAAGAAAATATGGTCACATTCATTTCTTGGAAAAATCTCAATTGCATTTTCTTGATTCATTGTGTCCCTCCCTCCCTCCCCGTCTCCTTCTCAAAACCCATTGGATGAGATGGTGAGAGGTCCCTCCCTCTGATGTTCTCACCCAATGGGGTTTGAGTAAAAGACGAGGAACGCACAGAGACAAGGCTCCTCAATTGAGATTCTCCCCTAGGTTCTCCTCCCTATAGGCACTCATAAAGTATAGACGTAGGTATTCATTTACAGGGTGGAATGAAGCCTAGTGGTTAAGAGTGACAGGCCATTAACTGAAAGGTCACTCGTTCGAATATATAAATATATAAATATTTGGACGAGCAATGTCAGAGCGGCATAGACTAAGATACAGTAGAATAGTATAGAATGCAGTATATACATATGAGATGAGTAATACATAGACTAAGATACAGTAGAATAGTATAGAATGCAGTATATACATATGAGATGAGTAATGCAAGATATGTAAACATTATTAAAGTGACAAGTGACTAGTGATCCCATTTACTAAAGTGGCCAATGATTTCAAGTCGGGGTATATAAGCAGCAGCCTCTCTGTGCTAGTGATGGCTACTAACAGTCTGATGGACAGCATCTCTGTGCTAGTGATGGCTACTTAACAGTCTGATGGACAGCCTTTCTGTGCTAGTGATGGCTACTTAACAGTCTGATGGACTTGAGATAAGTACATCAGGGCGGCAGGGTAGCCTAGTGGTTAGAGCTGACAAGGTACAAATCTGTCGTTCTGCCCCTGAACAGGCAGTTAACCCACTGTTCCTAGGCCGTCATTGAAAATAAGAATTTGTTCTTAACTGAATTGCCTGGTTAAATAAAGATACAATTAAAAGATACAAGCTTGTTCTTAACTGACTTGCCTGGTTAAATAAAGATAAAATAATAAAATAAAGGTAAAAGCTGTTCTTCAGGCTTTCTGTGCTAGTGATGGCTATTTGACAGCCTTTCTGTGCTAGTGATGGCTATTTAACAGTCTGATGGACAGCCTTTCTGTGCTAGTGATGACGGTGTTTTGTCAATGTCTACACATGTATCATCAAAGACCCTTCAGCTTCTTCTGAACGGAACAGACTTTCCTAAATGAACTCTAAAGTTTTTCAAATCAAAATCAAATCAAATCAAATGTATTTATATAGCACATTTCAGACATGGAATACAGCACAATATGCTTCACAGGATAAAAAAGATAAGAAAATTAAAATAGTTAAAAGGCTGTCTCTCTCCATGCCTATTGGTCCTAGGCTTTGTGATAGTTAAAAGGCTCTCTCTCCATGCCTATTGGTCCTAGGCTTTGGGATAGTTAAAAGGCTGTCTCTCTCCATGTCTCTTGGTCCTAGGCTTTGTGATAGTTAAAAGGCTCTCTCTCCATGCCTCTTGGTCCTAGGCTTTGGGATAGTTAAAAGGCTGTCTCTCTCCATGCCTATTGGTCCTAGGCTTTGGGATAGTTAAAAGGCTGTGTCTCTCCATGTCTATTGGTCCTGGGCTTTGGGATAGTTAAAAGGCTGTCTCTCTCCATGCCTATTGGTCCTGGGCTTTGGGATAGTTAAAAGGCTGTCTCTCTCCATGTCTCTTGGTCCTAGGCTTTGGGATAGTTAAAAGGCTGTCTCTCTCCATGTCTCTTGGTCCTGGGCTTTGGGATAGTTAAAAGGCTGTCTCTCTCCATGTCTATTGGTCCTAGGCTTTGGGATAGTTAAAAGGCTGTCTCTCTCCATGTCTATTGGTCCTAGGCTTTGGGATAGTTAAAAGGCTGTCTCTCTCATGCCTATTGGTCCTGGGCTTTGGGATAGTTAAAAGGCTGTCTCTCTCCATGCCTCTTGGTCCTGGGCTTTGGGATAGTTAAAAGGCTGTCTCTCTCCATGCCTATTGGTCCTGGGCTTTGGGATAGTTAAAATGCTGTCTCTCTCCATGCCTATTGGTCCTGGGCTTTGGGATAGTTAAAAGGCTGTCTCTCTCCATGTCTCTTGGTCCTGGGCTTTGGGATAGTTAAAAGGCTGTCTCTCTCCATGCCTCTTGGTCCTGGGCTTTGGGATAGTTAAAGGCTGCTCTCTCCATGCCTATTGGTCCTGGGCTTTGGGATAGTTAAAAGGCTGTCTCTCTCCATGCCTATTGGTCCTGGGCTTTGGGATAGTTAAAGGCTGCTCTCTCCATGTCTCTTGGTCCTAGGCTTTGGGATAGTTAAAAGGCTGCTCTCTCTCCATGCCTCTTGGTCCTGGGCTTTGGGATAGTTAAAAGGCTGTCTCTCCATGTCTCTTGGTCCTAGGCTTTGGGATAGTTAAAAGGCTGTCTCTCTCCATGTCTCTTGGTCCTGGGCTTTGGGATTGTTAAAAGGCTGTCTCTCTCCATGTCTCTTGGTCCTAGGCTTTGGGATAGTTAAAAGGCTGCTCTCTCCATGTCTCTTGGTCCTAGGCTTTGGGATAGTTAAAAGGCTGTCTCTCTCCATGCCTATTGGTCCTGGGCTTTGGGATAGTTAAAAGGCTGTCTCTCTCCATGTCTCTTGGTCCTGGGCTTTGGGATAGTTAAAAGGCTGCTCTCTCCATGCCTCTTGGTCCTAGGCTTTGGGATAGTTAAAATGCTGTCTCTCTCCATGTCTCTTGGTCCTGGGCTTTGGGATAGTTAAAAGGCTGTCTCTCTCCATGTCTCTTGGTCCTAGGCTTTGGGATAGTTAAAAGGCTGCTCTCTCCATGTCTCTTGGTCCCAGGCTTTGGGATAGTTAAAAGGCTGCTCTCTCCATGTCTCTTGGTCCTAGGCTTTGGGATAGTTAAAAGGCTGTCTCTCTCCATGTCTCTTGGTCCTAGGCTTTGGGATAGTTAAAAGGCTGTCTCTCCATGCCTCTTGGTCCTAGGCTTTGGGATAGTTAAAAGGCTGTCTCTCTCCATGCCTCTTGGTCCTAGGCTTTGGGATAGTTAAAAGGCTGTCTCTCTCCATGCCTCTTGGTCCTAGGCTTTGGGATAGTTAAAAGGCTGCTCTCTCCATGCCTCTTGGTCCTAGGCTTTGGGATAGTTAAAAGGCTGTCTCTCTCCATGCCTCTTGGTCCTAGGCTTTGGGATAGTTAAAAGGCTGTCTCTCCATGTCTCTTGGTCCTAGGCTTTGGGATAGTTAAAAGGCTGCTCTCTCCATGCCTCTTGGTCCTGGGCTTTGGGATAGTTAAAAGGCTGTCTCTCCATGTCTCTTGGTCCTAGGCTTTGGGATAGTTAAAAGGCTGTCTCTCTCCATGTCTCTTGGTCCTGGGCTTTGGGATTGTTAAAAGGCTGTCTCTCTCCATGTCTCTTGGTCCTAGGCTTTGGGATAGTTAAAAGGCTGCTCTCTCCATGTCTCTTGGTCCTAGGCTTTGGGATAGTTAAAAGGCTGTCTCTCTCCATGCCTATTGGTCCTGGGCTTTGGGATAGTTAAAAGGCTGTCTCTCTCCATGTCTCTTGGTCCTGGGCTTTGGGATAGTTAAAAGGCTGCTCTCTCCATGCCTCTTGGTCCTGGGCTTTGGGATAGTTAAAGGCTGCTCTCTCCATGCCTCTTGGTCCTAGGCTTTGGGATAGTTAAAATGCTGTCTCTCTCCATGTCTCTTGGTCCTGGGCTTTGGGATAGTTAAAAGGCTGTCTCTCTCCATGTCTCTTGGTCCTGGGCTTTGTGATAGTTAAAAGGCTGTCTCTCCCATGTCTCTTGGTCCTAGGCTTTGGGATAGTTAAAAGACTGTCTCTCCCATGTCTCTTGGTCCTAGGCTTTGGGATAGTTAAAAGGCTGCTCTCTCCATGTCTCTTGGTCCCAGGCTTTGGGATAGTTAAAAGGCTGCTCTCTCCATGTCTCTTGGTCCTAGGCTTTGAGATAGTTAAAAGGCTGTCTCTCCATGTCTCTTGGTCCTAGGCTTTGGGATAGTTAAAAGGCTGTCTCTCTCCATGTCTCTTGGTCCTGGGCTTTGGGATTGTTAAAAGGCTGTCTCTCTCCATGTCTCTTGGTCCTAGGCTTTGGGATAGTTAAAAGGCTGCTCTCTCCATGTCTCTTGGTCCTAGGCTTTGGGATAGTTAAAAGGCGGTCTCTCTCCATGCCTATTGGTCCTGGGCTTTGGGATAGTTAAAAGGCTGTCTCTCTCCATGTCTCTTGGTCCTGGGCTTTGGGATAGTTAAAAGGCTGCTCTCTCCATGCCTCTTGGTCCTGGGCTTTGGGATAGTTAAAGGCTGTCTCTCTCCATGTCTCTTGGTCCTGGGCTTTGGGATAGTTAAAAGGCTGTCTCTCTCCATGTCTCTTGGTCCTAGGCTTTGGGATAGTTAAAAGGCTGTCTCTCCATGTCTCTTGGTCCTAGGCTTTGGGATAGTTAAAATGCTGTCTCTCTCCATGTCTCTTGGTCCTAGGCTTTGGGATAGTTAAAAGGCTGTCTCTCTCCATGCCTCTTGGTCCTAGGCTTTGGGATAGTTAAAAGGCTGCTCTCTCCATGCCTCTTGGTCCTAGGCTTTGGGATAGTTAAAAGGCTGCTCTCTCCATGCCTCTTGGTCCTAGGCTTTGGGATAGTTAAAAGGCTGTCTCTCTCCATGTCTCTTGGTCCTGGGCTTTGGGATAGTTAAAAGGCTGTCTCTCCATGCCTCTTGGTCCTAGGCTTTGGGATAGTTAAAAGGCTGCTCTGTCCATGTCTCTTGGTCCTAGGCTTTGTGATAGTTAAAAGGCTGTCTCTCTCCATGCCTCTTGGTCCTAGGCTTTGGGATAGTTAAAAGGCTGTCTCTCCATGCCTATTGGTCCTAGGCTTTGGGATAGTTAAAATGCTGTCTCTCTCCATGCCTCTTGGTCCTAGGCTTTGGGATAGTTAAAAGGCTGTCTCTCTCCATGCCTATTGGTCCTAGGCTTTGGGATAGTTAAAGGCTGTCTCTCTCCATGTCTCTTGGTCCTAGGCTTTGGGATAGTTAAAAGGCTGTCTCTCTCCATGTCTCTTGGTCCTATGCTTTGGGATAGTTAAAAGGCTGTCTCTCTCCATGTCTCTTGGTCCTAGGCTTTGGGATAGTTAAAAGGCTGTCTCTCTCCATGTCTCTTGGTCCTGGGCTTTGGGATAGTTAAAAGGCTGTCTCTCTCCATGTCTCTTGGTCCTGGGCTTTGGGATAGTTAAAAGGCTGTCTCTCTCCATGCCTCTTGGTCCTGGGCTTTGGGATAGTTAAAAGGCTGTCTCTCTCCATGCCTCTTGGTCCTAGGCTTTGGGATAGTTAAAAGGCTGTCTCTCTCCATGTCTCTTGGTCCTAGGCTTTGGGATAGTTAAAATGCTGTCTCTCTCCATGTCTCTTGGTCCTAGGCTTTGGGATAGTTAAAAGGCTGTCTCTCTCCATGCCTCCTGGTCCTAGGCTTTGGGATAGTTAAAAGGTTGTCTCTCTCCATGCCTCTTGGTCCTGGGCTTTGTGATAGTTAAAAGGCTGCTCTCTCCATGCCTCTTGGTCCTGGGCTTTGGGATAGTTAAAAGGCTGTCTCTCTCCATGTCTCTTGGTCCTAGGCTTTGTGATAGTTAAAAGGCTGTCTCTCTCCATGTCTCTTGGTCCTAGGCTTTGTGATAGTTAAAAGGCTGTCTCTCTCCATGTCTCTTGGTCCTGGGCTTTGGGATTGTTAAAAGGCTGTCTCTCCCATGTCTCTTGGTCCTGGGCTTTGGGATAGTTAAAAGGCTGTCTCTCTCCATGTCTCTTGGTCCTAGGCTTTGGGATAGTTAAAGGCTGTCTCTCTCCATGTCTCTTGGTCCTAGGCTTTGGGATAGTTAAAATGCTGTCTCTCTCCATGTCTCTTGGTCCTAGGCTTTGGGATAGTTAAAAGGCTGTCTCTCTCCATGTCTCTTGGTCCTGGGCTTTGGGATAGTTAAAAGGCTGTCTCTCTCCATGTCTCTTGGTCCTAGGCTTTGGGATAGTTAAAAGGCTGTCTCTCTCCATGTCTCTTGGTCCTGGGCTTTGGGATAGTTAAAAGGCTGTCTCTCTCCATGCCTCTTGGTCCTAGGCTTTGGGATAGTTAAAAGGCTGTCTCTCTCCATGCCTCTTGGTCCTAGGCTTTGGGATAGTTAAAAGGCTGTCTCTCTCCATGCCTATTGGTCCTGGGCTTTGGGATAGTTAAAAGGCTGTCTCTCTCCATGTCTCTTGGTCCTGGGCTTTGGGATAGTTAAAAGGCTGTCTCTCTCCATGCCTCTTGGTCCTAGGCTTTGGGATAGTTAAAAGGCTGTCTCTCTCCATGTCTCTTGGTCCTGGGCTTTGGGATAGTTAAAAGGCTGTCTCTCTCCATGCCTCTTGGTCCTAGGCTTTGGGATAGTTAAAATGCTGTCTCTCTCCATGTCTCTTGGTCCTGGGCTTTGGGATAGTTAAAAGGCTGTCTCTCTCCATGCCTCTTGGTCCTAGGCTTTGGGATAGTTAAAAGGCTGTCTCTCTCCATGTCTCTTGGTCCTAGGCTTTGGGATAGTTAAAATGCTGTCTCTCTCCATGGATAGTTAAAAGGCTGTCTCTCTCCATGCCTATTGGTCCTGGGCTTTGGGATAGTTAAAATGGCTGTCTCTCTCCATGTCTCTTGGTCCTAGGCTTTGGGATAGTTAAAGGCTGTCTCTCTCCATGCCTCTTGGTCCTGGGCTTTGGGATAGTTAAAAGGCTGTCTCTCTCCATGTCTCTGGTCCTAGGCTTTGGGATAGTTAAGGCTTGCCTATTGGTCCTAGGCTTTGGGATAGTTAAAAGGCTGTCTCTCTCCATGCCTATTGGTCCTGGGCTTTGGGATAGTTAAAAGGCTGTCTCTCTCCATGCCTCTTGGTCCTAGGCTTTGGGATAGTTAAAAGGCTGTCTCTCTCCATGCCTCTTGGTCCTAGGCTTTGGGATAGTTAAAAGGCTGTCTCTTGGTCCTGGGGGATAGTTAAAAGGCTGTCTCTTGGTCCTGGGCTTTGGGATAGTTAAAAGGCTGTCTCTCTCCATGCCTCTTGGTCCTAGGCTTTGGGATAGTTAAAATGCTGTAATAGTTAAAAGGCTGTCTCTCTCCATGTCTCTTGGTCCTAGGCTTTGGGATAGTTAAAAGGCTGTCTCTCTCCATGTCTTGGTCTTTTGGGATCCTCTCTCCATGGGTCCTTTTGGGATAGTTAAAAGGCTGTCTCTCTCCATGCTCTTGGTCCTAGGCTTTGGGATAGTTAAAGGCTGTCTCTCTCCATGCCTCTTGGTCCTAGGCTTTGGGATAGTTAAAAGGCTGTCTCTCTCCATGCCTCTTGGTCCTAGGCTTTGGGATAGTTAAAAGGCTGTCTCTCTCCATGCCTCTTGGTCCTAGGCTTTGGGATAGTTAAAATGCTGTCTCTCCATGCCTCTTGGTCCTAGGCTTTGGGATAGTTAAAAGGCTGCTCTCTCCATGCCTCTTGGTCCTAGGCTTTGGGATAGTTAAAAGGCTGTCTCTCTCCATGCCTCTTGGTCCTAGGCTTTGGGATAGTTAAAAGGCTGCTCTCTCCATGCCTCTTGGTCCTAGGCTTTGGGATAGTTAAAAGGCTGCTCTCTCCATGCCTCTTGGTCCTAGGCTTTGGGATAGTTAAAAGGCTGTCTCTCCATGTCTCTTGGTCCTAGGCTTTGGGATAGTTAAAAGGCTGTCTCTCTCCATGCTCTTGGTCTCCATGTCTCTTGGTCCTGGGCTTTGGGATAGTTAAAAGGCTGTCTCTCTCCATGTCTCTTGGTCCTAGGCTTTGGGATAGTTAAAAAGGCTGTCTCTCTCCATGTCTCTTGGTCCTAGGCTTTGGGATAGTTAAAAGGCTGTCTCTCTCCATGCCTCTTGGTCCTGGGCTTTGGGATAGTTAAAAGGCTGTCTCTCTCCATGTCTCTTGGTCCTAGGCTTTGGGATAGTTAAAAGGCTGTCTCTCTCCATGCCTCTTGGTCCTGGGCTTTGGGATAGTTAAAAGGCTGTCTCTCTCCATGCCTCTTGGTCCTAGGCTTTGGGATAGTTAAAAGGCTGTCTCTCTCCATGCCTCTTGGTCCTCTTTGGGATAGTTAAAGGCTGTCTCTCTCCATGCCTCTTGGTCCTAGGCTTTGGGATAGTTAAAAGCTGTCTCTCTCCATGCCTCTTGGTCCTGGGCTTTGGGATAGTTAAAAGGCTGTCTCTCTCCATGTCTCTTGGTCCTGGGCTTTGGGATAGTTAAAAGGCTGTCTCTCTCCATGGGGATAGTTTGGGATTTGGGAGTTAAAAGGCTGCTCTCTCCATGTCTCTTGGTCTGCTCTCTCCATGGGCTTTGAGATAGTTAAAAGGCTGTCTCTCCATGTCTCTTGGTCCTAGGCTTTGGGATAGTTAAAAGGCTGTCTCTCTCCATGTCTCTTGGTCCTGGGCTTTGGGATTGTTAAAAGGCTGTCTCTCTCCATGTCTCTTGGTCCTAGGCTTTGGGATAGTTAAAAGGCTGCTCTCTCCATGTCTCTCTTGGTCCTAGGCTTTGGGATAGTTAAAAGGCGGTCTCTCTCCATGCCTATTGGTCCTGGGCTTTGGGATAGTTAAAAGGCTGTCTCTCTCCATGTCTCTTGGTCCTGGGCTTTGGGATAGTTAAAAGGCTGCTCTCTCCATGCCTCTTGGTCCTGGGCTTTGGGATAGTTAAAAGGCTGTCTCTCTCCATGTCTCTTGGTCCTGGGCTTTGGGATAGTTAAAAGGCTGTCTCTCTCCATGTCTCTTGGTCCTTGGGTCCTAGGCTTTGGGATAGTTAAAAGGCTGTCTCTCCATGTCTCTTGGTCCTAGGCTTTGGGATAGTTAAAATGCTGTCTCTCTCCATGTCTCTTGGTCCTAGGCTTTGGGATAGTTAAAGGCATGCCTCTTGGTCCTAGGCTTTGGGATAGTTAAAAGGCTGCTCTCTCCATGCCTCTTGGTCCTAGGCTTTGGGATAGTTAAAAGGCTGCTCTCTCCATGCCTCTTGGTCCTAGGCTTTGGGATAGTTAAAAGGCTGTCTCTCTCCATGTCTCTTGGTCCTGGGCTTTGGGATAGTTAAAAGGCTGTCTCTCCATGCCTCTTGGTCCTAGGCTTTGGGATAGTTAAAAGGCTGCTCTGTCCATGTCTCTTGGTCCTAGGCTTTGTGATAGTTAAAAGGCTGTCTCTCTCCATGCCTCTTGGTCCTAGGCTTTGGGATAGTTAAAAGGCTGTCTCTCTCCATGCCTATTGGTCCTAGGCTTTGGGATAGTTAAAATGCTGTCTCTCTCCATGCCTCTTGGTCCTAGGCTTTGGGATAGTTAAAAGGCTGTCTCTCTCCATGCCTATTGGTCCTAGGCTTTGGGATAGTTAAAAGGCTGTCTCTCTCCATGTCTCTTGGTCCTAGGCTTTGGGATAGTTAAAAGGCTGTCTCTCTCCATGTCTCTTGGTCCTATGCTTTGGGATAGTTAAAAGGCTGTCTCTCTCCATGTCTCTTGGTCCTAGGCTTTGGGATAGTTAAAAGGCTGTCTCTCTCCATGTCTCTTGGTCCTGGGCTTTGGGATAGTTAAAAGGCTGTCTCTCTCCATGTCTCTTGGTCCTGGGCTTTGGGATAGTTAAAAGGCTGTCTCTCTCCATGCCTCTTGGTCCTGGGCTTTGGGATAGTTAAAGGCTGTCTCTCTCCATGCCTCTTGGTCCTAGGCTTTGGGATAGTTAAAAGGCTGTCTCTCTCCATGTCTCTTGGTCCTAGGCTTTGGGATAGTTAAAATGCTGTCTCTCTCCATGTCTCTTGGTCCTAGGCTTTGGGATAGTTAAAAGGCTGTCTCTCTCCATGCCTCCTGGTCCTAGGCTTTGGGATAGTTAAAAGGTTGTCTCTCTCCATGCCTCTTGGTCCTGGGCTTTGTGATAGTTAAAGGCTGCTCTCTCCATGCCTCTTGGTCCTGGGCTTTGGGATAGTTAAAAGGCTGTCTCTCTCCATGCCTCTTGGTCCTAGGCTTTGGGATAGTTAAAAGGCTGTCTCTCTCCATGTCTCTTGGTCCTAGGCTTTGTGATAGTTAAAAGGCTGTCTCTCTCCATGTCTCTTGGTCCTGGGCTTTGGGATTGTTAAAAGGCTGTCTCTCTCCATGTCTCTTGGTCCTAGGCTTTGGGATAGTTAAAAGGCTGTCTCTCTCCATGTCTCTTGGTCCTAGGCTTTGGGATAGTTAAAAGGCTGTCTCTCTCCATGTCTCTTGGTCCTAGGCTTTGGGATAGTTAAAATGCTGTCTCTCTCCATGTCTCTTGGTCCTAGGCTTTGGGATAGTTAAAAGGCTGTCTCTCTCCATGTCTCTTGGTCCTGGGCTTTGGGATAGTTAAAAGGCTGTCTCTGTCTCTTGGTCCTGGGCTTTGGGATAGTTAAAAGGCTGTCTCTCTCCATGTCTCTTGGTCCTAGGCTTTGGGATAGTTAAATGCCTAGGTCCTGGGCTTTGGGATCTGTCTCTCTCCATGTCTCTTGGTCCTGGGCTTTGGGATAGTTAAAGGCTGTCTCTCTCCATGCCTCTTGGTCCTAGGCTTTGGGATAGTTAAAAGGCTGTCTCTCTCCATGTCTCTTGGTCCTAGGCTTTGGGATAGTTAAAAGGCTGTCTCTCTCCATGCCTCTTGGTCCTAGGCTTTGGGATAGTTAAAATGCTGTCTCTCTCCATGTCTCTTGGTCCTGGGCTTTGGGATAGTTAAAGGCTGTCTCTCTCCATGCCTCTTGGTCCTAGGCTTTGGGATAGTTAAAGGCTGCTCTCTCCATGTCTCTTGGTCCTGGGCTTTGGGATAGTTAAAAGGCTGTCTCTCTCCATGCCTCTTGGTCCTAGGCTTTGGGATAGTTAAAATGCTGTCTCTCTCCATGTCTCTTGGTCTAGGCTTTGGGATAGTTAAGGCTGCTCTCTCCATGCCTCTTGGTCCTAGGCTTTGGGATAGTTAAAAAGGCTGTCTCTCTCCATGCCTCTTGGTCCTAGGCTTTGGGATAGTTAAAATGCTGTCTCTCTCCATGCCTATTGGTCCTGGGCTTTGGGATAGTTAAAGGCTGTCTCTCTCCATGCCTATTGGTCCTGGGCTTTGGGATAGTTAAAAGACTGTCTCTCTCCATGTCTCTTGGTCCTAGGCTTTGGGATAGTTAAAAGGCTGTCTCTCTCCATGTCTATTGGTCCTGGGCTTTGGGATAGTTAAAAGGCTGTCTCTCTCCATGTCTCTTGGTCCTAGGCTTTGGGATAGTTAAAAGGCTGTCTCTCTCCATGCCTATTGGTCCTAGGCTTTGGGATAGTTAAAAGGTTCTCTCTCCATGCCTATTGGTCCTAGGCTTTGGGATAGTTAAAAGGCTGTCTCTCTCCATGCCTCTTGGTCCTGGGCTTTGGGATAGTTAAAAGGCTGTCTCTCTCATGCCTCTTGGTCCTGGGCTTTGGAATAGTTAAAAGGCTGTCTCTCTCCATGCCTATTGGTCCTGGGCTTTGGGATAGTTAAAAGGTTCTCTCTCCATGCCTATTGGTCCTAGGCTTTGGGATAGTTAAAAGGCTGTCTCTCTCCATGCCTCTTGGTCCTGGGCTTTGGGATAGTTAAAGGCTGTCTCTCTCCATGCCTCTTGGTCCTAGGCTTTGGGATAGTTAAAAGGCTGTCTCTCTCCATGCCTCTTGGTCCTAGGCTTTGGGATAGTTAAAAGGCTGTCTCTCCATGCCTCTTGGTCCTAGGCTTTGGGATAGTTAAAAGGCTGTCTCTCTCCATGCCTCTTGGTCCTGGGCTTTGGGATAGTTAAAGGCTGTCTCTCCCATGCCTCTTGGTCCTGGGCTTTGGGATAGTTAAAAGGCTGTCTCTCTCCATGCCTCTTGGTCCTAGGCTTTGGGATAGTTAAAAGGCTGCTCTCTCCATGCCTCTTGGTCCTAGGCTTTGGGATAGTTAAAAGGCCTGGGCTTTGGGATAGTTAAAGGCTGCTCCATGCCTCTTGGTCCTAGGGCTTTGGGATAGTTAAAAGGCTGTCTCTCTCCATGCCTCTTGGTCCTAGGCTTTGGGATAGTTAAAAGGCTGCTCTCTCCATGTCTCTTGGTCCTAGGCTTTGTGATAGTTAAAAGGCTGCTCTCTCCATGTCTCTTGGTCCTGGGCTTTGGGATTGTTAAAGGCTGTCTCTCTCCATGTCTCTTGGTCCTAGGCTTTGGGATAGTTAAAGGCTGTCTCTCTCCATGTCTCTTGGTCCTGGGCTTTGGGATAGTTAAAAGGCTGTCTCTCTCCATGCCTCTTGGTCTTTTGGGATCTGTCTCTCTCCATGCCTCTTGGTCCTTTGGGATAGTTAAAAGGCTGTCTCTCTCCATGTCTCTTGGTCCTAGGCTTTGGGATAGTTAAAAGGCTGTCTCTCCCATGTCTCTTGTCCTAGGCTTTGGGATAGTTAAAAGGCTGTCTCTCTCCATGTCTCTTGGTCTAGGCTTTGGGATAGTTAAAGGCTGTCTCTCTCCATGTCTCTTGGTCCTGGGCTTTGGGATAGTTAAAAGGCTGTCTCTCTCCATGCCTCTTGGTCCTAGGCTTTGGGATAGTTAAAGGCTGTCTCTCTCCATGCCTCTTGGTCCTAGGCTTTGGGATAGTTAAAGGCCGCTCTCTCCATGCCTCTTGGTCCTAGGCTTTGGGATAGTTAAAAGGCTGCTCTCTCATGCCTCTTGGTCCTAGGCTTTGGGATAGTTAAAAGGCTGTCTCTCAATGCCTCTTGGTCCTGGGCTTTGGGATGTTAAAGGCTGCTCTCTCCATGCCTCTTGGTTCTAGGCTTTGGGATAGTTAAAAGGCTGCTCTCCATGTCTCTTGGTCCTAGGCTTTGTGATAGTTAAAAGGCTGTCTCTCTCATGTCTCTTGGTCCTGGGCTTTGGGATTGTTAAAGGCTGTCTCTCTCCATGTCTCTTGGTCCTGGGCTTTGGGATAGTTAAAAGGCTGTCTCTCCATGCCTCTTGGTCTAGGCTTTGGGATAGTTA
>NW_024608715.1:52500-76132 GCF_018296145.1 Oncorhynchus tshawytscha | reverse complement strand
ATAGTCTACCACACTGAGGGAGTCCTGCTGAAGGTGGAGTAACTTCCAGGTTCATAGTCTACCACACTGAGGGAGTCCTGCTGAAGCAACTTCCAGGTTCATAGTCTACCACACTGAGGGAGTCCTGCTGAAGGTGGAATAACTGCTGAAGGTGGAGTAACTTCCGGGTTCATAGTCTACCACAATGAGGGTTCAGTCCTGCTGAAGGTGGAGTAACTTCCGGGTTCATAGTCTCCCACAATGAGGAGTCCTGCTGAAGGTGGAGTAACTTCCAGGTTCATAGTCTACCACACTGAGGGAGTCCTGCTGAAGGTGGAGAACTTCCGGGCAGCCTCTCTCCCAGACACCAGAGCCTCGAAACCTTCTCATCTCCACCACGAATACCTCCAGACTGAGGCAGACGGTGGACTGTTGCCCCCACACCGCCGTGGCCCAGGCGAGTGTCCTCCCGGACATCAGCGTAATAATGTACACTATCTTCAAGCGGTCCGAGGGGAACGAAGAAGGCTGCAGCTCGAAAACGAGGGAGCACTGGAAGAGAAAGGCCCGGCAGGTTCTGGAATCTCCATCGTAGCGCTCCGGCGGAGGTAAGCAGGGTTCTCGGGAAACTGGGGTGACGGAGCCGCTACCAGCAGGGTTACTGAGGGGATGGGAGATTACCGTCGTGGTAGTTTGCCTTGTAGGCAACCCCACAGAATTGCTCCCGCATTGCGTCCAAGGCTAGGTCGTGACGTGTGAACACGGCCTGGAACCCTTCCATCAGACCGCAAAGCAACTCCTCGTGTCTACCAATGGTGGCTCCTTGGGAGGAGATGTTGCGGAGCTGGTCCTAGTCTGCTGGCTCAGTCATGGCCAGTTAGAAACTATCAGGAATCAAGGTAAGACCCAGGTGCAGACTGTGTGATGTAACAATGTTTATAGTAACAACAGGGGCAGGCAAACGGCAGGTCGAGGCAGGCAGGGGGTCGGTAATCCAGAAGTGGAGCAAAGGTACAGGATGACAGGCAGAGTGGTCAGGGGGAATGGTCACAGGGTCAGGCAGAGTGGTCAGGGGGATACAGGGGGGCAGAGTGGTCAGGCAGGGGGTCAGGCAGAGTGGGGTCAGGGGGGCCAGGGGGATACAGGGTCAGGCAGAGTGGTCAGGCAGGCTCAGGGTCAGGCAGAGTGGTCAGGCGGGGGGATACAGGGTCAGGCAGAGTGGTCAGGGGGATGGTCACAGGGTCAGGCAGAGTGGTCAGGCAGGCTCAGGGTCAGGCAGAGTGGTCAGGCGGGTGGATACAGGGTCAGGCAGAGTGGTCAGGGGGATAAAGGGACAGGCAGAGTGGTCAGGCAGGCTCAGGGTCAGGCAGAGTGGTCAGGCGGGTGGATACAGGGTCAGGCAGAGTGGTCAGGCGGGTGGATACAGGGTCAGGCAGAGTGGTCAGGGGGGTGGACATCCTAGGAACAGTGGGTTAACTGCCTGTTCAGGGGCAGAACGACAGATTTGTACCTTGTCAGCTCGGGGGTTTGAACTCGCAACCTTCCGGTTACTAGTCCAACGCTCTAACCACTAGGCTACCCTGCCGCCCTCCTCTATTCCAATGTGATGAGTTGCAGAAGTTTGAATATGTGGGTTTGAATACATTATTCGTTATTCGTATATGCTTAGCTCAAACTCCACTTCTGCTCTGTGCTGCCATCTTGTGGGATACTGTGATAGCACATCATCCTCAGGCTCCTGTTGGCTAGACACCAAAACAGACAGAAAAGGGGAGGGACCACCTACCTGAATCTGTCCAATAAGAAACTCTTGTTTCCGTTGCAATAACACTTTCAGTTGCCAAAACATTTTGCAACTATGTGCACTAATGATCTATTCATTAACTAATAGTCCCCTGCTCCCTGTAGCCTCCAATCTCCTTCATCCTATTGGATTGTGGCTCCACACGCCCATGAAGACTGCCTGGCCGCTATTCATTTAGGACCCAGGCAGTCTTCACGGCTGTGTGGAGCCACTCTCCAATAGAATGAGAGAGGTTGGAGGCTACAGGCATCCTCTACTTACGGGATGAGGTCAATATCCTTCCAGGATACCCGGGCCAGGTCGATTAGAAAGGCCTGCTCGCTGAAGTGTTTTAGGGAGCGTTTGATAGTGAAAAAGGTAACCTAATTGATGTTTCTATAACTCCCCTGAATGCTATTACCAGCAGTATCATGCGCCTATCAACCTGAGTTATCCTGTTAGCATTGAGACGGTTTGCCCTAGTAGGAGTAGTGTGAGTCATTGGCTGTTAAAACCTCTACAGGATCCGTGGGTCCCCCCCGCGGGACGGTTGAACTAACGTGCGCTAATGTGATTAGCATGAGGTTGTAAGTAACAAGAACATTTCCCAGGACATAGACATATCTGATATTGGCAGAAAGCTTAAATGATTGTTAATCTAAATGCGCTGTTCAATTTACAGTAGCTATTGCAGTGAAAAAAATGCCATGCTATTGTTTAGGAGAGGGCACAACAACATAACAACTTGTATCACGACAACTGGTTCGATACATTCACCTCTGAAGGTAAATTGTGTACTTGCAGTCAATAATCTTGCTCTGATTTATCATCCTGAGGGTCCCAGAGATAAAAATGTAGCATAGTTTTGTTTGATAAAATCCATTTTATATTCAAATGTATGAACTGAATTATACAATTTTACCAGCCACCTGGGCCGTTGTAATCGACTTCAGTGGGCACGCCGGAGAAATGTGCTCTGTACGGATGAATCCCAGTTTCAGCTGTACGGGGCAGATGGCAGACAGTGTGTATGGTGTCGTGTGGGCGGGCGGTTTGCTGATGTCAGCGTTGTGAACAGAGTGCCCCATGGTGACAGTGGGGTTATGGTATGGGGAGGCATAAGCTACGGGCAACGAACACATTGCATTTTATCGTTGGCAAATTGAATGCACAGAGATCCTAGGTCCATTTTCATGCCATTCATCCGCCGCCATCACCTCCTGTTTCAGCATGATAATGCACGTCCCCATGTCGCAAGGTAAAATAGGCCACATTGACACACGTAGCCTAAGAAACAAGGTTCATGAAATTTGATAACTTGCTATTAAAAGTGAACATTAATAAAATAATATCTGAACTCACTTACATCATTCCTTTGAAGACACAGTGGTAGCAATACATGGTTATAACATCTACAGAAGAGACAAGAATGTAGCTTCTCTACAGTAGAGGGAGGGGTTTTTGTCCTACCCTGTTGTTCATTTGTCAGCTGTTACAGCTTACAGTTCCATATTTCAGGAAAAATAGGTGTACACATGTGTATGTGTGTGTGAATGGGAATCAATTGTTGGTATATAGTAAGACATAGCTGTTTGTGTGTGTGTGTGTGTGTGTGTGTGTGTGTGTGTGTGTGTGTATGTGTGTGTGTATGTGTGTGTGAATGGGAATCAATTGTTGGTATATAGTAAGACATCGCTGTTTGTGTGTGTGTGTGTGTGTGTGTGTTTATTTGTGCTATATGAACATTTTATGGAGAAAAAAACCCATTGAAGTTTGCACTACTACACACACCATAATACTTTGAATCCTGCTCATCTTTACCTTGCATCCTCTGTTGCTGCATGCATGCTCTCTCTCCTCACCCCTGCTCCTGATGCTGTCGCTTAGCAACGCATATTCCAAGTGATGTGCAAAAACAAACAACAAGAGGAGATTGAGAAGAAGAAGAGAACCGTGAACATCGGTTTATATATTTTGTATGTTGTTTTGTTGTTGAGGGTCAGTGAAGTTAGCTAGGTAAATCTCTGCGTTATTTGATCAAACCTGTTCTGTTGCAGTCACAGCTCCTTGCTATGGTCGCTATAATGTCCGGCAGATGGCGCTGTTAGAAAGAGAAGGGGCCAGTGGCTCTTTCATCAAGAATAGAAGAAGGAGTGGGAGACAAAAAAGAAAGGAGGCCGGACCCGACACAAAACATAACGCACACCGATAGCAGTAGAGGGTCCATAAATGGACATCAAATAAACAGATAGCGAGTTTGTTCACGGAATTTAATCCCGTTGAGAGCAGGTCATGCTGTTCTCGCAAAGGTAATGAGCCGTAAAGCCCTTGGGTTTCGGCTTAGCAGCGCCCACAAACTGCAGCGAAACTGGAATGATTGGCAGCCCAGGTTGGTATCGCGCCACGGGGGGAGACGGTCTAAAAGAGAACGGGGATCCGCTGGGCCTAACCTCATTTAGCTACTCAAGACACTTTGGTTCCCACACCTTAGGGAAATGGCTTGATAACAGTAGTTAGCCAGTAAACAAGTAAGCTAACGCTCAACGCTTGATAACGTTATCCAAACTAGCTATCAAGGCTAACCAACATTTTCCGCATTTTATTCCGGCTCAAAACAACCTGCCGCATTGCTATGCTTTCCTCGTGTTTAGGTATACATGGCTAGCTAGCTAACCTGGTAAGAGAAGCCAATGATTGGAAGCTATTTCGGTAACAGTGGAAGTGGTGTTAGCTAGTTGCTATTGCTAGTTGTTTATTACTATTTATTAGCCAATATTCATTGTCACTGAGATGACATGTTTAACTTCACTTGGTAGCCAGCTAGTTTAACGTCAGTTAACTCAAAAGCGCACATCGTGGCAGCATATGATGTTAGCTAACTAACTAGCAGCTAACTACGGCTAGTGTTCGTCAGCTAGGTGGTAACTTTCTTCACCTTTTTGTCCCCAGAGCTTGTTAGATAGATAGCTACAATACCAGTCGTTGGTTGGTTGTGTTTTGGATAACTAACTCGGGATCCGGGAACAGTAAAGTGTGATTTGACATCAAATAGTAACGTAAAGTGTGGAAACGTTGGCTTTCTCACGGTTGGCTTCCTAACGGTTGGCTTCCTCACGGTTGGCTTCCTTCTAACGGTTGGCTTCCTTACGGTTGGCTTCCTCACGGTTGGCTTCCTCACGGTTGGCTTCCTCACGGTTGGCCATCAGTCAACAATGATGAGCTAGATAACCTCGGCTTGACAGTTGATATTGGCTACCTAGTTATCGCTCAAACAGTTAACCAGGCAGAAGAGCGCTAACTAACTAGCTGCTGGGGTTTTTAACGCTTGCTAACTGATTGCTAACCTGCTAGCTTTACTAGTTTTGCGCGGTACCACCCTTGACCAGTAAACGAAAGCGATTTAGCAATGCTGTCAGCGGTTTGAATTGCACAGGGACATCAATAAAGTGCATTATGCAAGTTAATCAGTTCCTGATCAAAGAGAGGGAGGTGGTGCTAAAACATTCCTTCAGTTGAGACCTCCACCTCCCTCCATTTGACGGTTCTGTTCAGACAATTGCTCATAGTCTTATAGAAACTATTCTACCGAGCTGTAAATGAGCTAGAATCATTTCTCAATCCATGTATCCAGTATCCAGTTGTTAAATCCTAGACTTGTAAACCAGATTGGGGTGAGATTGTCAAACTGTGGGGAGTGTATCCATATAAGTTATGATTGGGTGGAAAGGTTGCTGGATCGAATCCCCAAGCTGACAATGTAAAAACCTGGCCTTCTGCCCCTAAACAAGGCAGTTAACCCACTGTTCCCCGGTAGGCCGTCGTTGTAAATAAGAATTTGTTCTAAACTGATTTGCCTAGTTAAATAAAATGTAAAAAATGATGAACCACAGTCGTTTAGCATCGATCAAGTACAAGTTGCCCTGACTGTCTTCCCTGGGGGATTTCACTGACTGTGTGTTTGTGTCTTGCCCCCCCCCTGTGTGTCTGCTCCTCTGTCCGCCGGCTTCAGAGGCGACAGCGTGTCAGCAGCTAGCCAGGACGGTGTGAAGTGCATCGCCACCAGAGACCTGGGTCCAGCTGCAGCAGCTGTATACGACCCAACAGCAGTGGGAGTAGCAACCTCGGACCGGCCTGTCTCCCCACCTCTCCTACAGAATGATGCCTTCCCAGACACCGCAGACACACTGGACGAAGGGGTGGGTGTTACTATCTACTGTCTGCAACATGTTGGGGTGGGTGTGGGCTGGTGTTGGGTGCTACTGCCTGTCTGCAGCATGTGGGTGTGGGCTGGTGTTGGGTGCTACTGCCTGTCTGTCAGCATGTTGGGGTGGGTGCTACTGCCTGTCTGCAGCATGTTGGGGTGGGTGCTACGGCCTGTCTGCAGCATGTTGGGGTGTGAGTGGGGTGGGTGTGGGCTGGGGGGTGGGTGCTACGGCCTGTCTGCAGCATGTTGGGGTGTGAGTGGGCTGGGGATGGGTGCTACTGCCTGTGGGCTGGGGGTGGGTGTGGGCTGGGGATGGGTGCTACGGCCTGTCTGCAGCATGTTGGGGTGTGAGTGGGCTGGGGATGGGTGCTACTGCCTGTCTGCAGCATGTTGGGCTGGGGGTGGGTGTGGGCTGGGGATGGGTGCTACTGCCTGTCTGCAGCATGGTGGGGTGTGGGCTGGGGAAGGGTGTGGGCTGGGGATGGGTGCTACTGCCTGTCTGCAACATGTTGGGGTGTGGTGTGGGCTGGGGAAGGGTGTGGGCTGGGCTTGGGTGACACCACCTGTCTGCAGCATGTTGGGGTGTGAGTGGGCTGGGGATGGGTGTGTGCTGGGGTTGGGTGACACCGCCTGTCTGCAGCATGTTGGGGTGTGGGCTGGGGAAGGGTGTGGGCTGGGGTTGGGTGCTACTGCCTGTCTGCAACATGTTGGGTGTGGGGGTGGGTGCTACTGCCTGTCTGCAACATGTTGGTGTGGGCTGGTGTTGGCTGCAGCATGTTGGGGTGTGGGCTGGTGTTGGCTGCAGCATGTTGGTGTGGGCTGGTGTTGGCTGCAGCATGTTGGGGTGGGCTGGTGTTGGCTGCAGCATGTTGGTGGGACTGTCGTGATTTAAGTGAGCTACGACTGTTACGCCCCTTGCGGGTCTCACTGTAGGCAGACCTGCTACCCATCGCTCTAAAGAGTAAAAGGGGATTCGTAACAGGCCTGCCGACCCAGGCAGGGGTGCTGTGTATTATATATAGTAGCCTGGTTCAGGCCTGCCGACCCAGGCAGGGGTGCTGTGTATTATATATAGTAGCCTGGTTCGGGCCTGCCGACCTAGACAGGGGTGCTGTGTATTATATATAGTAGCCTGGTTCGGGCCTGCCGACCCAGGCAGGGGTGCTGTGTATTATATATAGTAGCCCGGTTAGCAGAGACCAGGCTTGGGTTGTTATGGGGTCAGGTTAGCAGAGACCAGGCTTGGGTTGTTATGGGGTCAGGTTAGCAGAGACCAGGCTTGGGTTGTTATGGGGTCAGGTTAGCAGTAAACGCTGACACACCTGACAGCGGTTGTGTGTGAAATTACACCCTATTCTCTATATAGTGTACTACTTTAGATCAGGGCCCAATGGCACCCTATTCCCTATATCTATACATAGTCACTTCACCCCTACCTACATGTATAAATGACCTGTACCCCAGCACACTGCCTCAGTACTGGTACCCCATGTATATAGCCTCCACACTGACTCAGTACTGGTACCCCCTGTATATAGCCTCCACACTGACTCAGTACCGGTACCCCCTGTATATAGCCTCCACACTGACTCAGTACTGGTACCCCCTGTATATAGCCTCCACGCTGACTCGGTACCCCCTGTATATAACCTCCACGCTGGCTCGGTACCGGTGCCCCCTGTACATAGCCTCCACGCTGACTCGGTACCGGTACCCCCTGTATATAACCTCCACATTGACTCAGTACCGGTACCCCCTGTATATAACCTCCACATTGACTCAGTACTGGTACCCCCTGTATATAACCTCCACATTGACTCAGTACCGGTACCCCCTGTATATAACCTCCACACTGACTCAGTACTGGTACCCCCTGTATATAACCTCCACACTGACTCAGTACCGGTACCCCCTGTATATAACCTCCACATTGACTCAGTACCGGTACCCCCTGTATATAACCTCCACATTGACTCAGTACCGGTACCCCCTGTATATAACCTCCACATTGACTCAGTACCGGTACCCCCTGTATATAACCTCCACATTGACTCAGTACCGGTACCCCCTGTATATAACCTCCACATTGACTCAGTACTGGTACCCCTGTATATAACCTCCACATTGACTCAGTACTGGTACCCCCTGTATATAACCTCCACATTGACTCAGTACCGGTACCCCCTGTATATAACCTCCACACTGACTCAGTAATGGTACCCCCTGTATATAACCTCCACACTGACTCAGTACCGGTACCCCTGTATATAACCTCCACACTGACTCTGTACCGGTACCCCCTGTATATAACCTCCACACTGACTCAGTACCGGTACCCCTGTATATAACCTCCACACTGACTCAGTACCGGTACCCCCTGTATATAACCTCCACACTGACTCAGTACCGGTACCCCCTGTATATAACCTCCACACTGACTCAGTACCGGTACCCCCTGTATATAGCCTCCACACTGACTCAGTACCGGTACCCCCTGTATATAACCTCCACACTGACTCAGTACCGGTACCCCCTGTATATAACCTCCACACTGACTCAGTACCGGTACCCCCTGTATATAACCTCCACACTGACTCAGTACCGGTACCCCCTGTATATAGCCTCCACACTGACTCAGTACTGGTACCCCCTGTATATAACCTCCACATTGACTCAGTACTGGTACCCCTGTATATAACCTCCACATTGACTCAGTACTGGTACCCCCTGTATATAACCTCCACATTGACTCAGTACTGGTACCCCTGTATATAACCTCCACATTGACTCAGTACCGGTACCCCCTGTATATAACCTCCACACTGACTCAGTACTGGTACCCCCTGTATATAACCTCCACACTGACTCAGTACTGGTACCCCCTGTATATAACCTCCACATTGACTCTGTACCGGTACCCCCTGTATATAACCTCCACACTGACTCGGTACCGGTGCCCCCTGTATATAACCTCCACACTGACTCAGTACCGGTACCCCCTGTATATAACCTCCACACTGACTCAGTACCGGTGCCCCCTGTATACAACCTCCACACTGACTCAGTACCGGTGCCCCCTGTATATAGCCTCCACACTGACTCTGTACCGGTACCCCCTGTATATAACCTCCACACTGACTCAGTACCGGTACCCCCTGTATATAACCTCCACACTGACTCAGTACCGGTACCCCCTGTATATAACCTCCACACTGACTCAGTACCGGTACCCCCTGTATATAGCCTCCACACTGACTCAGTACTGGTACCCCCTGTATATAACCTCCACATTGACTCAGTACCGGTACCCCCTGTATATAACCTCCACACTGACTCAGTACCGGTACCCCCTGTATATAACCTCCACACTGACTCAGTACCGGTACCCCCTGTATATAACCTCCACACTGACTCAGTACCGGTACCCCCTGTATATAGCCTCCACACTGACTCAGTACTGGTACCCCCTGTATATAGCCTCCACACTGACTCAGTACCGGTACCCCCTGTATATAGCCTCCACACTGACTCAGTACCGGTACCCCCTGTATATAACCTCCACACTGACTCAGTACCGGTACCCCCTGTATATAACCTCCACACTGACTCAGTACTGGTACCCCCTGTATATAACCTCCACATTGACTCAGTACCGGTACCCCTGTATATAACCTCCACATTGACTCAGTACCGGTACCCCCTGTATATAACCTCCACACTGACTCAGTACCGGTACCCCCTGTATATAACCTCCACACTGACTCAGTACCGGTACCCCCTGTATATAACCTCCACATTGACTCAGTACCGGTACCCCCTGTATATAACCTCCACACTGACTCAGTACCGGTACCCCCTGTATATAACCTCCACACTGACTCAGTACTGGTACCCCCTGTATATAACCTCCACACTGACTCAGTACTGGTACCCCCTGTATATAACCTCCACACTGACTCAGTACCGGTGCCCCCTGTATATAGCCTCGTTGTTTATTGTATTTATTTTTTTACTTTAGTTTATTTGGTAAATCATTTCTTAACTCTTCTTGAACTGCACTGTTGGTTAAGGGCTTGTAAGTAAAGCATTTCACTGTGAGGTCTACACTGTTGGTTAAGGGCTTGTCAGTAAAGCATTTCACTGTGAGGTCTACACTGTTGGTTAAGGGCTTGTCAGTAAAGCATTTCACTGTGAGGTCTACACTGTTGGTTAAGGGCTTGTCAGTAAAGCATTTCACTGTGAGGTCTACACTGTTGGTTAAGGACTTGTCAGTAAAGCATTTCACTGTGAGGTCTACACTGTTGGTTAAGGGCTTGTCAGTAAAGCATTTCACTGTGAGGTCTACACTGTTGGTTAAGGGCTTGTCAGTAAAGCATTTCACTGTGAGGTCTACACTGTTGGTTAAGGGCTTGTCAGTAAAGCATTTCACTGTGAGGTCTACACTTGTTGTATTCGGCGCATGTGATAAATCACATTTGATTTGATATACAGGTCGCTGCTTTAGACCAGGGCCCTATTTGTATTAGTGTATTTATTGTTGTGGTCACATTGTCCAGAGGTGAACCTGTAGTCATCATGTCATTGAACTGTAGACAACCCCTGTGCGTTCTGTGTAAATGACTTCTAAACTGGTCGTGGTGCCTTTTAGGAGTCATCCAGCTTCTCTCCCTCTTTCCTTCCTGGGTCCTCAGACTCACGTCGGCTTAATGTTTCTGTGGAAGTGAAAGTGAAAGAGACTTCTCGTCTCTGTAGTGTCGTATCTGTCCCGGGCATCTGGAAGAAGGAAAGCACCGTGAATCCCCGGGTTCCCCCACAGATATCTGCCCTCGTGTTTAGAGAAGTCTGTGTCTCAAATGGCACCCTATTCCCTACGTAGTGCCCTACTTTAGACTAGGACCCAATGGCACCCTATTCCCTATGTAGTGCACTACTTTAGACCAGGACCCTGGGCACCCTATTCCCTATGTAGTGCCCTACTTTAGACCAGGGCCCAATAATGGCACCCTATTCCCTACGTAGTGCCCTACCTTCGACCAGGACCCAATGCCACCCTATTCTCTCTATAGTACTACTGCTACTTGGGGTTAGTGTTCCCTCACGGCCATATCTCCATATTACAACGCTTGTTAAAGGAAAACTGGCGGAAGTCCGAGCCTGACCACCTGTGCTAATTGGCCATCTGCTGCTCTCCTGACACCTGTGTGTTAGCTAAGGGGGGAGTGTAGTTTAGTCAGATAGCTGTATGGATCTGTGCTAAACTGCTCCACTCTCCTCCTCTCCCCTGTCATGTGTTTCCCCCTCTCTCTCTCCTCCTCTCCCTCTGTCTCCCCTCCTCCTCTCTCTCTGTCTCCACCCTCTCCTCCTCCTCTCTCTCTGTCTCCACCCTCTCCTCCTCCTCCTCCTCTCTCTCTGTCTCCACCCTCTCTCCTCTCCTCCTCCTCCTCTCTCTCTGTCTCCATCCTCTCCTCCTCCTCCTCTCTCTCTGTCTCCACCCTCTCCTCTCCTCCTCCTCCTCTCTCTCTCTGTCTCCACCCTCTAAGTCCTCCTCCTCTCTCTCTCTCTGTCTCCACCCTCTCTCTCTCCTCCTCCTCTCTCTCTCTCTGTCTCCACCCTCTCCTCTCCTCCTCCTCTCTCTCTCTCTCTGTCTCCACCCTCTCCTCTCCTCCTCCTCTCTCTCTCTGTCTCCGCCCTCTCCTCTCCTCCTCCTCTCTCTCTCTCTGTCTCCGCCCTCTCCTCCTCCTCTCTCTCTCTCTGTCTCCACCCTCTCCTCTCCTCCTCCTCTCTCTCTCTCTGTCTCCACCCTCTCCTCTCCTCCTCCTCCTCTCTCTCTCTCTCTGTCTCCACCCTCTCCTCTCCTCCTCCTCTCTCTCTCTCTGTCTCCACCCTCTCCTCTCCTCCTCCTCTCTCTCTCTCTGTCTCCACCCTCTCCCTCTCCCTCCCCTCCTCTCTCTGTCTCCACCCTCTCCTCTCCTCCTCTCTCTCTCTCTGTCTCCACCCTCTCCTCTCCTCCTCCTCTCTCTCTCTCTGTCTCCACCCTCTCCTCTCCTCCTCCTCTCTCTCTCTCTCTGTCTCCACCCCCTCCTCTCTCTCTCTCTGTCTCCACCCTCCTCCTCTCTCTCTCTCTGTCTCCACCCTCCTCCTCTCTCTCTCTCCACCCTCCTCCTCTCTCTCTGTCTCCACCCTCCTCCTCTCTCTCTCTCCACCCTCCTCCTCTCTCTCTGTCTCCACCCTCCTCCTCTCTCTCTCTCTGTCTCCACCCTCCTCCTCCTCTCTCTCTGTCTCCACCCTCCTCCTCCTCCTCTCTCTCTGTCTCCACCCCTCCTCCTCCTCCTCTCTCTCTGTCTCCACCCTCCTCCTCCTCCTCTCTCTCTGTCTCCACCCTCCTCCTCCTCCTCTCTCTCTGTCTCCACCCTCCTCCTCCTCCTCTCTCTCTGTCTCCACCCTCCTCCTCCCTCCTCTCTCTCTGTCTCCACCCTCTCCTCCTCCTCTCTCTCTGTCTCCACCCTCTCCTCTCCTCCTCTCTCTCCACCCTCTCTCTCCTCCTCTCTCTCCACCCTCTCCTCTCCTCCTCTCTCTCCACCCTCTCCTCTCCTCCTCTCTCTCCACCCTCTCCTCTCCTCCTCTCTCTCCACCCTCTCCTCTCTCCTCTCTCTCTCCACCCTCTCCTCTCCTCCTCTCTCTCCACCCTCTCCTCTCCTCCTCTCTCTCCACCCTCTCCTCTCCTCCTCCTCTCTCCACCCTCTCCTCTCCTCCTCCTCTCTCCACCCTCTTCTCCTCTCTCTCCACCCTCTCCTCTCCTCCTCCTCTCTCCACCCTCTCCTCTCCACCCTCTCCTCTCCTCCTCCTCTCTCTCTCTCTGTCTCCACCCTCTCCTCTCCTCCTCCTCTCTCTCTCTGTCTCCACCCTCTCCTCTCCTCCTCTGTCTCCACCCTCTCCTCTCCTCCTCTGTCTCCACCCTCTCCTCTCCTCCTCCTCTCTCTGTCTCCACCCTCCTCCTCTGTCTCTCTCTCTGTCTCCACCCTCCTCCTCCTCCTCCTCTCTCTCTGTCTCACCCTCCTCCTCCTCCTCTCTCTCTGTCTCCACCCTCTCCTCCTCTCTCTGTCTCCCACCCTCTCCTCTCCTCCTCTCTCTCTGTCTCCACCCTCTCCTCTCCTCCTCTCTCTCTCTGTCTCCACCCTCTCCTCTCCTCCTCTCTCTCTGTCTCC
Organism: Oncorhynchus tshawytscha; assembly: GCF_018296145.1. Lineage (NCBI taxonomy): Eukaryota > Metazoa > Chordata > Actinopteri > Salmoniformes > Salmonidae > Oncorhynchus > Oncorhynchus tshawytscha. Next base: position 62,961 of record NW_024608715.1, on the reverse strand, counting down.
ACCCTCTCCTCTCCTCCTCTCTCTCCACCTCTCCTCTCCTTCTCTGTCTCCACCCTCTCTCTCTCCTCCTCTCTCTCCACCCCTCTCCTCTCCTCCTCTCTCTCACCCTCTCCTCTCCTCCTCTCTCTCCACCCTCTCCTCTCCTCCTCTCTCTCCACCCTCTCCTCTCCTCCTCTCTCTCCACCCTCTCCTCTCCTCCTCTGTCTCCACCCTCTCCTCTCCTCCTCCTCTCCTCTCCTCCTCCTCTCCTCCTCTCTCTCCACCCTCTCCTCTCCTCCTCTGTCTCCACCCTCTTCTCTCCACCCTCTCCTCTCCTCCTCTGTCTCCACCCTCTCCTCTCCACCCTCTCCTCTCCTCCTCTGTCTCCACCCTCTCCTCTCCTCCTCCTCTCTCTCTCTCTGTCTCCACCCTCTCCTCTCCTCCTCCTCTCTCTCTCTGTCTCCACCCTCTCCTCTCCTCCTCCTGTCTCCACCCTCTCCTCTCCTCCTCTCTCTCTCTCTGTCTCCACCCCTCCTCCTCTGTCTCTCTCTGTCTCCACCCTCCTCCTCCTCCTCTCTCTCTGTCTCCACCCTCCTCCTCCTCCTCTCTCTCTGTCTCCACCCTCTCCTCTCCTCCTCCTCTCTGTCTCCACCCTCTCCTCTCTGTCTCCACCCTCTCCTCCTCTCTCTCTGTCTCCACCCTCTCCTCCTCTCTCTCTGTCTCCACCCTCTCCTCCTCTCTCTCTGTCTCCACCCTCTCCTCTCCTCCTCTCTCCACCCTCTCCTCTCCTCCTCTCTCCACCCTCTCCTCTCCTCCTCTCTCCACCCTCTCCTCTCCTCCTCTCTCTCCACCCTCTCCTCTCCTCCTCTCTCTCCACCCTCTCCTCTCCTCCTCTCTCTCCACCCTCTCCTCTCCTCCTCTCTCTCCACCCTCTCCTCTCCTCCTCTCTCTCCACCCTCTCCTCTCCTCCTCTCTCTCCACCCTCTCTCCTCTCTCTCCTCTCTCTCCACCCTCTCCTCTCCTCCTCTCTCTCCACCCTCTCCTCTCCTCCTCTCCTCCACCCTCTCCTCTCCTCCTCTCTCTCCACCCTCTCCTCTCCTCCTCTCTCTCCACCCTCTCCTCTCCTCCTCTCTCTCCACCCTCTCCTCTCCTCCTCTCTCTCCACCCTCTCCTCTCCTCCTCTCTCTCCACCCTCTCCTCTCCTCCTCCTCTCTCCACCCTCTCCTCTCCTCCTCCTCTCTCCACCCTCTTCTCCTCTCTCTCCACCCTCTCCTCTCCTCCTCTCTCTCCACCCTCTCCTCTCCACCCTCTCCTCTCCTCCTCCTCTCTCTCTCTCTGTCTCCACCCTCTCCTCTCCTCCTCCTCTCTCTCTCTCTGTCTCCACCCTCTCCTCTCCTCCTCTGTCTCCACCCTCTCCTCTCCTCCTCTGTCTCCACCCTCTCCTCTCCTCCTCCTCTCTCTGTCTCCACCCCTCCTCCTCTGTCTCTCTCTCTGTCTCCACCCTCCTCCTCCTCCTCCTCTCTCTCTGTCTCCACCCTCCTCCTCCTCCTCTCTCTCTGTCTCCACCCTCTCCTCCTCTCTCTGTCTCCACCCTCTCCTCTCCTCCTCTCTCTCTGTCTCCACCCTCTCCTCTCCTCCTCCTCTCTCTGTCTCCACCCTCTCCTCTCCTCCTCCTCTCTCTGTCTCCACCCTCTCCTCTCCTCCTCTCTCTCCCACCCTCTCCTCTCCTTCTCTGTCTCCACCTCTCCTCTCCTCCTCTCTCTCCACCCTCTCCTCTCCTCCTCTCTCTCCACCCTCTCCTCTCCTCCTCTCTCTCCACCCTCTCCTCTCCTCCTCCTCCCACCCCTCTCCCTCTCCTCTCTCTCTCCCACCCTCTCCTCTCCTCCTCTGTCTCCACCTCTCCTCTCCTCCTCCTCTCCTCTCCTCCTCTCCTCTCCTCCTCTCTCTCTCCACCCTCTCCTCTCCTCCTCTGTCTCCACCCTCTTCTCTCCACCCTCTCCTCTCCTCCTCTGTCTCCACCCTCTCCTCTCCACCCTCTCCTCTCCTCCTCTGTCTCCACCCTCTCCTCTCCTCCTCCTCTCTCTCTCTCTGTCTCCACCCTCTCCTCTCCTCCTCCTCTCTCTCTCTCTGTCTCCACCCTCTCCTCTCCTCCTCCTGTCTCCACCCTCTCCTCCTCCTCTCTCTCTCTCTGTCTCCACCCTCCTCCTCTGTCTCTCTCTGTCTCCACCCTCCTCCTCCTCCTCTCTCTCTGTCTCCACCCTCCTCCTCCTCCTCTCTCTCTCTGTCTCCACCCTCTCCTCTCCTCCTCTCTCTCTGTCTCCACCCTCTCCTCCTCTCTCTCTGTCTCCACCCTCTCCTCCTCTCTCTCTGTCTCCACCCTCTCCTCCTCTCTCTCTGTCTCCACCCTCTCCTCTCCTCCCTCTCTCCACCCTCTCCTCTCCTCCTCTCTCCACCCTCTCCTCTCCTCCTCTCTCCACCCTCTCCTCTCCTCCTCTCTCCACCCTCTCCTCTCCTCCTCTCTCTCCCACCCTCTCCTCTCCTCCTCTCTCTCCACCCTCTCCTCTCCTCCTCTCTCCACCCTCTCCTCTCCTCCTCTCTCTCCACCCTCTCCTCTCCTCCTCTCTCCACCCTCTCCTCTCCTCCTCTCTCTCCACCCTCTCCTCTCCTCCTCTCTCTCCACCCTCTCCTCTCCTCCTCTCTCTCCACCCTCTCCTCTCCTCCTCTCTCTCCACCCTCTCCTCTCCTCCTCTCTCTCCACCCTCTCCTCTCCTCCTCTCTCTCCACCCTCTCCTCTCCTCCTCTCTCTCCACCCTCTCCTCTCCTCCTCTCTCTCCACCCTCTCCTCTCCTCCTCTCTCTCCACCCTCTCCTCTCCTCCTCTCTCTCCACCCTCTCCTCTCCTCTTCTGTCTCCACCCTCTCCTCCTCTCCTCCTCTGTCTCCACCCTCTCCTCCTCTCCTCCTCTGTCTCCACCCTCTCCTCCTCTCCTCCTCTGTCTCCACCCTCTCCTCTCCTCCTCTCTCTCTGTCTCTCCACCCCCTCCAGGAGGATATGAAGCTGCAGGAGGGTTCAGTGATGATACTTTTGGTTGGAAGTCGTTGGGGCAAGAGTTGAGGATCAACGATGCGACCGCCGATTTGACCACTTTTCAGCAGCATGGAAACCGTGCTTTAGCTTCTAAGGACATGAGGAAATCCCACGGTGAGTATACAGTCTACACCAGTTGCTGTCGTCAGACCTCTCCCCCCGGGGGCTGTCGTCAGACCTCTTCCCCCCGGGGGCTGTCGTCAGACCTCTTCCCCCCGGGGGCTGTCGTCAGACCTCTTCCCCCCGGGGGCTGTCGTCAGACCTCTTCCCCCCGGGGGCTGTCGTCAGACCTCTTCCCCCCGGGGGCTGTCGTCAGACCTCTTCCCCCCGGGGGCTGTCGTCAGACCTCTTCCCCCCGGGGGCTGTCGTCAGACCTCTCCCCAATCTTAATACACCCGATTCACCTAGTCAAGGTCTTGATGATTAGTTGACCAGTTGAATCGGTTGCTGTGGAATAGATCACATCCCTGGAGCGTCTGGGGGTTCTGAGGATGGGTTTGGAAATCACTACTTGGTTCTCTTACATATAATGGCAAAATTGCTGAATTCTATTATCACCATTTTATCTCTCCATTCCCCTCTTTCAATCTCTTTCTCCATCTCTCTTTACATCCCACCCTCTCTCCCTCTTTTCCTGTTCTTTCCATCCCTCTCTCTGTCCCCCCCCCTTACAGACAGAGGGATGTCTCACTCTGATGAGTCTCGCCTGTCCAACCTCCTGCGCCGTGTGTCCCGTGAGGAGGACAGGGACCGTCGGCTGGCCACTGTCAGACAGCTCCGGGAGTTCATCACTCACTCGGACAACAAAGTGGTGAGGTCATCGATCATATCTACAGTTGAAGTGGGAAGTTTACATAAACTTAGGTTGGAGTCCATTAACTTGTTTTTCAACCACTCCACAAATGTCTTAAACTATAGTTTTGGCAAGTCTGTTAGGACATCAACTGTGTGCATGACACAAGTAATTTTTCCAACAATTGTTTAGACAGATTATTTCACTTATATTTCACTGTATCACAATTCCAGTGGGTCAGAAGTTTACATACACTAAGTTGTCTGCCTTTAAACAGCTTGGAAAATTCCAGAAAATGATGTCATGGCGTTAGAAGCTTCTGATAGGCTAATTGACATCATTTGAGTCAATTGGAGGTGTACCTGTGGATGTATTTCAAGGCCTACCTTCAAACTCAGTGCCTCTTTGCTTGACATCATGGGAAAATCAAAAGAAATCAGCCAAGACCTCAGAAAAAACATTGTTGACCTCCACAAGTCTGATTCATCCTTGGGAGCAATTTCCAAACGCCTGAAGGTACCACATTCATCTGTACAAACAATAGTACGCAAGTATAAACACCATGGGACCACGCAGCTGTCATACCGCTCAGGAAGGAGACGCATTCTGTCTCCTAGAGATGAACGTACTTTGGTGCGAAAAGTGCAAATCAATCCCAGAACAACAGTAAAGGACCTTGTGAAGATGCTGGAGGAAACAGGTAGAAAAGTATCTCTATCCACAATAAAACGAGTCCTATATCAACATAACCTGAAAGGCCGCTCAGCAAGGAAGAAGCCACGGCTCCAAAACCACCATAAAAAAGCCAGACTACGGTTTGTAACTGCACATGGGGACAAAGATCATACTTTTTGGAGAAATGTCCTCTGGTCTGATGAAACAAAAAAATAACTGTTTGGCCATAAAGACCATCGTTATGTTTGGAGGAAAAAGGGGGAGGGGCTTGCAAGCCGAAGAACACCATCCCAACCGTGAAGCACAGGGGGTGGCAGCATCATGTTGTGGGGGTGCTTTGCTACAGGAGGGACTGGTGCACTTCACAAAATAGATGGCATCATGAGGAAGGAAAATTATGTGGATATATTGAAGCAATATCTCAAGACATCAGTCAGGAAGTTGAAGCTTGGTTGCAAATGGATCTTCCAACTGGACAATGACACCAAGCATACTTCCAAAATTGTGGCAAAACGGCTTAAGGACAACAAAGTCAAGGTATTGGAGTGGTCATCACAAAGCCCTGACCTCAATCCTATAGAACATTTGTGGGCAGAACTGAAAAAGTGAGGCCTACAAACCTGACTCAGTTACACCAGCTCTGTCAGGAGGAATGGGACAAAATTCACCCAACTTATTGTGGGAAGCTTTTGGAAGGCTACCCGAAACGTTTGACCCAAGTTAAACAATTTAAAGGCACAGCTACCAAATGCTAATTGAGTGTATGTAAACTTCTGACCCACTGGGAATGTCATTCTTAAAATGAAGTGGTGATCCTAACTGAACTAAGACATGGTATTTTTACAAGGAATAAATGTCAGGAATTGTGAAATATTGAGTTTATGTATTTGGCTCATGTGAACTTCCAACTTCAACTATCTATCTATCTGGGTAGTTTATCACTCTGATGACATCAGTGGTGAGGTTGATCTGTCTGTTATTCAATCAATCGATTGACCCCAGTAAAGTAGTGCACTACTGTAGGCCCCCGAGTAGTGCACTACTGTGGGCCCAGTAGTGCACTACTGTGGGCCCCGGGTAGTGCACTACTCTTGGCTGTGTTTAGACCGGGGGGCTGTGTTTAGTGGGGGTAGTGGTGGTGCAGCTCCACTGTAGAACTGTGTTCTCTTCCTGTTTGACACTGATTGTGTTCCTCTCTCTCGCCCTACCCCTTCTCTCTCTCTCGCCCTCCCCTTCTCTCTCTCGCCCTCCCCCTTCTCTCTCTCTCCCTCCCCCTTCTCTCTCTCGCCCTACCCCTTCTCTCTCTCTCGCCCTACCCCTTCTCTCTCTCTCGCCCTACCCCTTCTCTCTCTCTCGCCCTACCCCTTCTCTCTCTCGCCCTACCCCTTCTCTCTCTCGCCCTCCTTCTCTCTCTCGCCCTCCCCCTTCTCTCTCTCGCCCTACCCTTCTCTCTCTCGCCCTACCCCTTCTCTCTCTCGCCCTACCCCTTCTCTCTCTCGCCCTCCCCTTCTCTCTCTCGCCCTCCCCTTCTCTCTCTCGCCCTCCCCCTTCTCTCTCTCGCCCTCCCCCTTCTCTCTCTCGCCCTCCCCCTTCTCTCTCTCGCCCTCCCCTTCTCTCTCTCTCGCCCTACCCCTTCTCTCTCTCCCCTACCCCTTCTCTCTCTCGCCCTACCCCTTCTCTCTCTCGCCCTACCCTTCTCTCTCTCGCCCTACCCCTTCTCTCTCTCGCCCTACCCTTCTCTCTCTCTCGCCCTACCCCTTCTCTCTCTCTCGCCCTACCCCTTCTCTCTCTCTCGCCCTACCCCTTCTCTCTCTCTCGCCCTACCCCTTTTCTCTCTCGCCCTACCCCTTCTCTCTCTCTCGCCCTCCCCTTTTCTCTCTCTCACCCCCTCTCTCCCACCCAGGCCCTGGTGAAACAGTTGGATACGATCCTCAGTACCCTGAATGATATTTTGAATGAAAGGTAAGAGGAAGTTCCCAATCAGAGCCAAAGAGTCTCCATCTGAAATGGCACCTTGTTCCCTGCACCCTGTTCCCTGCACCTTGTTCCCTGCACCCTGTTCCCTGCACCTTGTTCCCTGCACCTTGTTCCCTGCACCCTGTTCCCTGCACCCTGTTCCCTGCACCCTGTTCCCTGCACCCTGTTCCCTGCACCTTGTTCCCTGCACCTTGTTCCCTGCACCTTGTTCCCTGCACCTTGTTCCCTGCACCCTGTTCCCTCGCCCTCCCCCCTTTTCTCTCTCAGCACCTTGTTCCCTGCACCCTGTTCCCTGCACCTTGTTCCCTGCACCTTGTTCCCTGCACCCTGTTCCCTGCACCCTGTTCCCTGCACCTTGTTCCCTGCACCTTGTTCCCTGCACCTTGTTCCCTGCACCTTGTTCCCTGCACCTTGTTCCCTGCACCTTGTTCCCTGCACCTTGTTCCCTGCACCTTGTTCCCTGCACCCTGTTCCCTGCACCCTGTTCCCTGCACCCTGTTCCCTGCACCCTGTTCCCTGCACCCTGTTCCCTGCACCCTGTTCCCTGCACCCTGTATAGTACAGTACTTCTGACCAGGTCATGTCTCTGGTCGTCATGTCTCTGGTCGTCATGTCTCTGGTCGTCATGTCTCTGGTCGTCATGTCTCTGGTCGTCATGTCTCTGGTCGTCATGTCTCTGGTCGTCATGTCTCTGGTCGTCATGTCTCTGGTCGTCATGTCTCTGGTCGTCATGTCTCTGGTCGTCATGTCTCTGGTCGTCATGTCTCTGGTCGTCATGTCTCTGGTCGTCATGTCTCTGGTCGTCATGTCTCTGGTCGTCATGTCTCTGGTCGTCATGTCTCTGGTCGTCATGTCTCTGGTCGTCATGTCTCTGGTCGTCATGTCTCTGGTCGTCATGTCTCTGGTCGTCATGTCTCTGGTCGTCATGTCTCTGGTCGTCATGTCTCTGGTCGTCATGTCTCTGTGGTAGAGGAGTCACTACAGTCCCTGGTTCGATTCCAGACTGTATCACAGCCGTCTAAGGCCCTGCATCTCAGTACTAGAGGATTCACTACAGACCCTGGTTCCATTCCAGGCTGTATCACAGCAGTCTAAGGCCCTGCATCTCAGTACTAGAGGAGTCACTACAGTCCCTGGTTCGATTCCAGACTGTATCACAACGGTCTAAGGCCCTGCATCTCAGTTCTAGAGGAGTCACCACAGTCCCTGGTTCGATTCCAGACTATCACAGCCGTCTAAGGCCCTGCATTTCAGTACTAGAGGCGTCACTACAGTCCCTGGTTCGATTCCAGGCTGTGTCACAACTGGCCGTGATTGAGAGTTCCGTACGACGGGGCACAATTGGCCCAGCGTGGCCCAGGTTAGGGTTTAACCGGGGTGGGCCGTCATTGTAATGAAGGATTTGTTCTTATCTGACTTGCCTTGTTGAATAAAAACATCTAAGTGTCGTTGCGTGATTTTAAAGATGCACACACAGCATTTCAAACAGTCAGGAATAATCTAATGAATTCAGAGCTCGTGTAATTAAACCTAGGTTAAATACAAGCTTTCCACAAGACCCACTAATCATTTAATGATTTAATAAAAAAATTGTTTAACCTGCTTTTCTGCAATAAGACTTAAAAGCCAAATCAATGACGTCTCTGAAAAATACCCTTTTTTTTTTTAGTAAATAATTCTAAGCAGAAGTGTGCCTAATGCACAGCCACTAATAATGACTGACTTCTGGTAGCAGACGTTACAGACCATTACCAGAGATCTCATCAACGATCTCTGCAGCATAAGCCCACGTGCCTGTGGGTAGCCAGCATATCGTAATAGGTTTGGCCAACCTGGATCTATTCGCTTGTTAATAACAAGCTAGAACAGTTGAACTGTTATGAATACACCCTCCTGTCTGTCTCCAACTGTTAAACAGTCTGATCACTTCCTGTCTGTCTCCAACTGTTTAACAGTCTGGTCACTTCCTTTTGATGTTGAAGTCAAGTGGGCCTACCTGGATAAGATGTTTATCTCTCAGAATGAGTTGTCAGTTCCTTGTGTTTTATATGAAACAGACTAGACGGCTAGTATAACAGACTAGACGGCTAGTATAACAGACTAGACGGCTGGTATAACGGACTGGACGGCTGGTATAACGGACTAGACGGCTGGTATAACGGACTAGACGGCTGGTATAACGGACTGGACGGCTGGTATAACGGACTAGACGGCTGGTATAACGGACTGGGCGGCTGTATATAGCGGACTGGACGGCTGGTATAACGGACTAGACGGCTGGTATAGCGGACTGGACGGCTGGTATAACGGACTAGACGGCTGGTATAACGGACTGGAGACGGCTGGTATAACGGACTAGACGGCTGGTATAGCGGACTGGCGGCTGGTATAACGGACTAGACGGCTGGTATAACGGACTGGACGGCTGGTATAACGGACTAGACGGCTGTATAGCGGACTAGACGGCTGGTATAACGGACTAGACGGCTAGTATAACGGACTGACGGCTGGTATAACGGACTAGACGGCTGGTATAACGGACTGGACGGCTGGTATAGCGGACTGAGACGGCTGTATAGCGGACTGGGCGGCTGGTATAACGGACTAGACGGCTGGTATAACGGACTGGACGCCTGGTATAACAGACTAGACAGCTAGTATAACAGACTAGACAGCTAGTGTAACAGACTAGACGGCTAGTGTAACAGACTAGACGGCTAGTGTAACAGACTAGACTGCTAGTATAACAGACTAGACTGCTAGTATAACAGACTAGACTGCTAGTATAACAGACTAGACTGCTAGTATAACAGACTAGACTGCTAGTATAACAGACTAGACTGCTAGTATAACAGACTAGACTGCTAGTATAACAGACTGGTTAAGATGCTGCTAGTGGTATTATATAACAGACTAGACAGCTAGTATAACAGACTAGACAGCTAGTATAACAGACTAGACAGCTAGTATAACAGACTAGACAGCTAGTATAACAGACTAGACAGCTAGTATAACAGACTAGACAGCTAGTATAACAGACTAGACAGCTAGTATAACAGACTAGACAGCTAGTATAACAGACTAGACTGCTAGTATAACAGACTAGACTGCTAGTATAACAGACTAGACTGCTAGTATAACAGACTAGACTGCTAGTATAACAGACTAGACTGCTAGTATAACAGACTAGACTGCTAGTATAACAGACTAGACTGCTAGTATAACAGACTAGTCGGCTAGTGTAACAGACTAGACAGCTAGTATAACAGACTGGTTAAGATGCTGCTAGTGGTATTATATAACAGACTAGACGGCTAGTGTAACAGACCAGACGGCTAGTATGACAGCTAGTATAACAGACTAGACAGCTAGTATAACAGACCAGACAGCTAGTATAACAGACCAGACAGCTAGTATAACAGACCAGACAGCTAGTATGACAGACTGGTTAAGATGCTGCTAGTGGTATTATATAACTTGTGCTTGGTGTCTCAGAGTGGGAAGGTGCACAGGAGGAGGAGGGGGCTTGGTGTCACAGCACAGCAGGAGGAGGGGCTTGGTGTCACAGCACAGCAGGAGGAGGGGGCTTGGTGTCACAGCACAGAAGGAGGGGGCTTGGTGTCACAGCACAGAAGGAGGGGCTTGGTGTCACAGCACAGAAGGAGGGGGCTTGGTGTCACAGCACAGAAGGAGGAGGGGTCTTGGTGTCACAGCACAGAAGGAGGAGGGGGCTTGGTGTCACAGCACAGAAGGAGCGAAGGAGACGAGACCAAAAAGACAGACGCTCATAAAACAAACAACTTGATTCTTGTGATACGGGCATTTGGAACAGCTAATACATGCCTTCAAATGAATTTAATATATCGCCCAGCCTTCATTTCTAGAGGCCATGTTTAGATGGGTGTTAAATGGAGACCAGCCATCCAGACAATGGAGACCTTTTTAGATGTT
>NW_024608715.1:20000-47500 GCF_018296145.1 Oncorhynchus tshawytscha | reverse complement strand
TATATATATATATATATATATATATATATATATATGCATATATATATATATATATATAATAATATATATGCATGCCATATATATATATATCTATATAGTAATAATATATGCATGCCTCTCTCTCTCTCTCTCTCTCTCTCTCCTCTCTCCTCCTCTCTCTCTCTCTCTCTCCCCTGCCTCTCCTCTCTCTCTCTCTCTCTCTCTCCTGCCTCTCCTCTCTATCTCTCTCTCTCTCCCCTGCCTCTCCTCTCTCTGGTCTCTCTCCCCTGTCCTCTCCTCTCTCTCTCTCTCCCCTGCCTCTCCTCTCTCTCTCTCTCCTGCCTCTCCTCTCTCTCTCTCTCTGCCTCTCCTCTCTCTCTCTCTCCCCCTGCCTCTCCTCTCTCTCTCTCTCTCCCCTGCCTCTCTCTCTCTCTCTCTCTCCCCTGCCTCTCTCTCTCTCTCTCTCTCTCCCCTGCCTCTCCTCTCTCTCTCTCTCTCTCTCCCCCTCTCTCTCTCTCTCCTCTCTCTCTCCCCTGCCTCTCCTCTCTCTCTCTCTCTCCCCCTGGAAAATCTCCCTCTCTCTCTCTCTCTCTCTCCCCTGCCCTATATATCTCTCTCTCTCTCCCCTGCCTCTATATTCCTATCTCTCTCCCCTGCCTCTATATATAGTCTCTCTGCTATGTATGTGCCTCTCCTCTATCTATATATCTCCCCTGCATCTCTGTATCTCTTGGTCTCCCCTGTCATGCATCTCCTCTAATATCTCTCTCTGCCTCTCCTCTCTCTCTCTCTCTCCCCTGCCTCTCCTCTCTCTCTCTCTCTCTCTCTCTCCTCCTCTCTCTCTCTCTCTAATATGCCTCTCTCTCTCTCTCTCTCCCCTGCCTCTGTCCTCCTCTCTCTCTCCCTCTCTCTCTCCTCTTTCTCTCTCCTGCCTCTCACTCTCTCTCTCTCTCTCTCCTCTCTGCCTCTACTACATCTCTCTCTCTCCCTCTACCTCTCCTCTCTCTCTCTCTCTCCTGCCTCTCCTCTCTCTCTGCATCTCCTGCCTCTCTCTCTCTCTCTCTCTGTCTGCCATCTCTATCTCTCTCTCTGTATCTCCCCCTGCCTCTCCCCCACCTCCTCTATTATCTCCCTGCCTCTACCTCTCTCTCTCTCTCTATTCTCTCTCCTCTCTCTCCTCTCTCTCTCTCTCCTCTCTCTCTCTCTCTCTCTCTCTCTCCCCTGCCTCTCCTCTCTAATCTCTCTCTCCCTGCCTCTCCTCTCTCTCTCTCTCTCCCCCTGCCCCTCTCCTCTCCCCTCTCTCTCTCTCCCTGTGTCTCTCCTCTACATCTCTCTACATCTCTCTCTCCCTGCCTCTCCTCTCCTCTCTCTCTCTCATAATAATGCCTCTCCTCTCTCTCTCTCTCTCTCTCCCTCTCCTCTCTCTCTCTCCCCCTCTCCCTCTCTCTCTCTCCCTGCCTCTCCTCTCTCTCTCTCTCTCTCTCCCCTGCCTCTCCTCTCCTCTCTCTCTCTCTCTCTCTCCCTCTCTCTCCTCTCTGTCTCTCTCTCTCTCCCCTGCCTCTCCTCTCTCTCTCTCTCTCTCCCCCTCTCTCTCTCTCTCCCCTCTCTCTCTCTCTGCCCTCCTCTCTCTCTCTCCTCTCCTCCCCTCTCTCTCTCTCCCCTCTCTCTCTCTCTCCTCTCTCTCTCTCCCTCTGCCTCTCCTCTCTCTCTCTCTCTCTGCCTCTCTCCCCTCTCTCTCTCTCTCTCCCCTGCCTCTCCTCTCTCTCTCCCCTGCCTCTCCTCTCTCTCTCTCCCCTGCCTCCTCTCTCTCTCTCCCCTGCCTCTCTCCTCTATCTCTCTCTCCCCTGCCTCTCCTCTCTCTCTCTCTGCCTCTCCTCTCTCTCTCTCTCTCTCCTGCCTCTCCCTCTCTCTCTCTCCCTCTCCTCTCCTCTCTCTCTCTCCTGCCTCTCCTGCTCTCCCCTCTCCTCTCTCTCTCTCTCCTGCCTCTCCTCTCTCTCTCTCTCCCTGCCTCTCCCTCTCTCTCTCTCTCTCTCCCCTGCCTCTCCTGCCTCTCTCTCTCTCTCTCTCTCTCTCCCCTGCCTCTCTCTCTCTCCCCTCCTCTCTCTCTCTCTCTCTCCCCTGCCTCTCCTCTCTCTCTCTCTCTCTCCCCTGCCTCTCCTCTCTCTCTCTCTCTCTCTCTCTCCCATGCCTCTCCTCTCTCTCTCTCTCTCTCTCCCCTGCCTCTCCTCTCTCTCTCTCTCTCTCTCCCCTGCCTCTCCTCTCTCTCTCTCTCTCTCCTCCCTGCCTCTCCTCTCTCTCTCTCTCTCTCCCCTGCCTGCTCTAATCTATATATATCCCCTATCTCCTATCTAAATATCTATCTAATAATATCTAATCTCTCTCCTCTGCCTCTAATATCTATCTCTCTATATATAATATGCCTAATAATATATCTATCTATCTATATGTCCCTGCCTCTCCTCTATATATATATATATCTCTATATGATATCTCTCTCTCTCTCTGTATATCTCTCTCTCTGTCTCTCTGTCTCTCTCTCTCTCTCTCTCTGTCTCTCTGTCTCTCTGTCTCTCTGTCTCTGTCTCTCTCTGTCTCTCTCTCTCTGTCTCTCTCTCTCTGTCTCTCTCCTGTAGCAGTAAGCTGCTGTCAGAGCTGCGTCAGGAAGCAGCGGTGTGCCTGGGTCTCCTGTGCACCGCTCTGAGCTATGAAACAGAGCGCATCTTCAAGTGGATGTTTGTCAAGTTCAGCTCCAGCACCCGGGACGAGGTCAGGCTGCTGTACCTGGTGGCAGCGTGCCGAGCCCTGGAGGCAGCCGGGGAGAGGAAGGCCTTCTCACCTGTCATGCAGGTAGGAGGAACCAGGGCCTCGTTCATAGTGTCTCACAGTAGGAGGAACCAGGGCCCCGTTCATAGTGTCTCACAGTAGGAGGAACCAGGGCCCCGTTCATAGTGTCTCACAGTAGGAGGAACCAGGGCCCCGTTCATAGTGTCTCACAGTTGGAGGAACCAGGGCCCGTTCATAGTGTCTCACAGTAGGAGGAACCAGGGCCCCGTTCATAGTGTCTCACAGTAGGAGGAACCAGGGCCCCGTTCATAGTGTCTCACAGTTGGAGGAACCAGGGCCCGTTCATAGTGTCTCACAGTAGGAGGAACCAGGGCCCGTTCATAGTGTCTCACAGTAGGAGGAACCAGGGCCCCGTTCATAGTATCTCACAGTAGGAGGAACCAGGGCCCCGTTCATGGTGTCTCACAGTAGGAGGAACCAGGGCCCCGTTCATAGTGTCTCACAGTAGGAGGAACCAGGGCCCCGTTCATAGTATCTCACAGTAGGAGGAACCAGGGCCCCGTTCATGGTGTCTCACAGTAGGAGGAACCAGGGCCCTGTTCATGGTGTCTCACAGTAGGAGGAACCAGGGCCCCGTTCATGGTATCTCACAGTAGGAGGAACCAGGGCCCTGTTCATGGTGTCTCACAGTAGGAGGAACCAGGACCCTGTTCATAGTGTCTCACAGTAGGAGGAACCAGGACCCTGTTCATAGTGTCTCACAGTAGGAGGAACCAGGACCCTGTTCATAGTATCTCACAGTAGGAGGAACCAGGGCCCTGTTCATAGTATCTCACAGTAGGAGGAACCAGGACCCTGTTCATAGTATCTCACAGTAGGAGGAACCAGGACCCTGTTCATAGTGTCTCACAGTAGGAGGAACCAGGACCCTGTTCATAGTATCTCACAGTAGGAGGAACCAGGACCCTGTTCATAGTATCTCACAGTAGGAGGAACCAGGACCCTGTTCATAGTGTCTCACAGTAGGAGGAACCAGGGCCCTGTTCATAGTGTCTCACAGTAGGAGGAACCAGGGCCCTGTTCATAGTGTCTCACAGTAGGAGGAACCAGGACCCTGTTCATAGTGTCTCACAGTAGGAGGGCTGACTTGGGATCATTTTGACCTTTTTAGATCACAATTAATAAGATGACATTGACGTTGCCTGATCCTAGATCAGCACTCGTACCCTGATACGTTTTTGTTATAAGGCCCAGGGTTGTTGTTAGGGACGGTTACGTTGAGAGAGGGGCAGGGTGGGTAACTGACCGTGTGGCGGCCATGTTTTGTGTCAGCTGGTGATGAGTAGCCTGCAGTCCATCCTGGAGAACCTGGACACGCCGGAGCTGCTGTGTCAGAGCGTCCGCTGTATCCTGCAGGTGGCCCGCTGCTACCCACACGTCTTCAGCACCAACTTCAGAGTGAGTGGCAACACACACACACACCACACACACACCACACACACACCCACACAGCACCAACTTCAGAGTGAGTGGCAACACACACACAACACACACACACACACATGTCTTCAGCACCAACTTCAGAGTGAGTGGCAACACACACACACACACACACACACACACACACACACACCCACATGTCTTCAGCACCAACTTCAGAGTGGTGGCAACACACACACACACACACAACACACACACACACGTCTTCAGCACCAACTTCAGAGTGAGTGGCACACACACACACACACGTCTTCAGCACCAACTTCAGAGTGGTGGCAACACACACACACAACACACACACACACACACACGTCTTCAGCACCAACTTCAGAGTGGTGGCAACACACACACACAACACACACACACACACACACACCCACATGTCTTCAGCACCAACTTCAGAGTGAGTGGCAACACACACACAACACACACACACACACACACACGTCTTCAGCACCAACTTCAGAGTGAGTGGCAACACACACACACACACACACACGTCTTCAGCACCAACTTCAGAGTGGTGGCAACACACACACAACACACACACACACACACACACACACACGTCTTCAGCACCAACTTCAGAGTGAGTGGCAACACACACACACACACACACACACCCACATGTCTTCAGCACCAACTTCAGAGTGGTGGCAACACACACACGCACACACACACCACACACACATACCACACACACACACACACGTCTTCAGCACCAACTTCAGAGTGAGTGGCAGCACACACACACACACACACACACACACACACACACACGTCTTCAGCACCAACTTCAGAGTGAGTGGCAACATACACACACCCACACGTCTTCAGCACCAACTCGCTCCCTCTGTCTCTACCTCGTCTCCTACTGCCTGGTTCGCTCCCTCTCTCTCTACCTCGTCTCCTCCTGCCTGGTTCTCTCCCTCTGTCTCTACCTCGTCTCCTACTGCCTGGTTCTCTCCCTCTGTCTCTACCTCGTCTCCTCCTGCCTGGTTCTCTCCCTCTGTCTCTACCTCGTCTCCTCCTGCCTGGTTCTCTCCCTCTGTCTCTACCTCGTCTCCTACTGCCTGGTTCTCTCCCTCTCCCTCTACCTCGTCTCCTCCTGCCTGGTTCGCTCCCTCTCTCTCTACCTCGTCTCCTACTGCCTGGTTCGCTCCCTCTCTCTCTACCTCGTCTCCTACTGCCTGGCTCGCTCCCTCTCTACCTCGTCTCCTACTGCCTGGTTCTCTCCCTCTGTCTCTACCTCGTCTCCTCCTGCCTGGTTCTCTCCCTCTGTCTCTACCTCGTCTCCTCCTGCCTGGTTCTCTCCCTCTGTCTCTACCTCGTCTCCTCCTGCCTGGTTCTCTCCCTCTCCCTCTACCTCGTCTCCTCCTGCCTGGTTCTCTCCCTCTCTCTCTCTACCAGCAGGTCTTCTTAATGTCCCCCAGAGTGTCTACAGTGAAGTATGTGTGTTCTGTTGACCTTGCCTGTTGTGTGTGACAGGATACGGTGGATATCTTGGTGGGCTGGCACATTGACCACACACAGAAACAGTCTCTGACTCAGCAGGTCTCAGGTGAGTAGACACACACGTTTTCCATCTTCCTCTTAGTATAGAATATAATCAGAATTCAGTGGGGTTGGACAGATTTCTGCAAGTCTGTGGTTGACATCAGTGTATGTTTTACACCAGGCTTGTCATGGGGGATCCAATCAGGCCCGCAAAGGTGGTTTGAGTTAAACTCCATATAGTTTAAATGGATTAAAACCAATTGGGAACTGATTATGGACCGATATTCATAGTTTATTGGCAGTCAAGGACCATCAAATTCGAAACACTATCAATAGTGGAGTCATTTCCTGGAAATGGACTGCAAGGACATAATAAGTAGAGTGCAGCCATCCGGACATCTCTAAACACCGAATACGGACCCTGGGGCAAAATGAGTTGGATCCTGGGGCAAAATGAGTTGGACCCTGGGGCAAAATGAGTTGGACCCTGGGGCAAAATGAGTTGGACACCTCTGGTTTTACACAAGTCAACTGTGTGTGAACTGTGTGTGTGTGAACTGTGTGTGTGTGAACTGTGTGTGTGTGTGTGAACTGTGTGTGTGTGTGCAGGCTGGCTGCAGAGCCTGGAACAGTTCTGGGTAGCAGACCTGACCTTCTCCACCACGCTGTTGGGACAGTTTCTAGAGGACATGGAGGCCTACGCAGAGGTCAGTAACACCACTACACACACACACACACACAATGTGGCCAGTTTATTAGGTACACCTGGTGCCTCCTTTGCCTCCCCAACAGCTAGAATTCTTCTGGGCATGGAAATGTTGCTCAATTGGGATCAAGGGACCTACCGTGTGCCAGTAAAACATTCCCCACACCATTACACCACCACCAGCCTGTACCGTTGGCACCAGGCAGAATGGATCCATGGACTCATGCTTGTCACATCAGGAACCGGGATTGTTGGACCAGGCAATGTTTTCCTCTCTTCAATTGTCCAGTGTTCGTGTTCCCAATGGAGACACTTACTTGTTTTTATCTGGCGTGCGTTCTAGACACTGGCGTGCGTTCTAGACGCTGGCGTGCGTGAAAAGCCCAGGAGGGCAGACGTTTCTGAGATACTGGAACGGGCACGCCTGGCACCGGCGATCACACCACGCTCAGTCGCTTAGGTCACTGGTTCTGCCTGTTTTATAACGTTGAAAAGGACAGTAACTGACTGCCTCTGTGTGTTTTATATAACAAGCCACGTCTCACCGTCTGTAGGCACAAACCGGGGGGTGTGTACCTAATAAACTGGCCATTATGTGTATACACACACACTACGCTATTACATGGATGTCTATGCGAAGGTAACGGTGTTCCCCTGTTACAGTAGAACTTCAGCGATACGGACTGACCAGCCATCCAAACTAGCAGTAGAACTTCAGCGATACGGACTGACCAGCCATCCAAACTAGCAGTAGAACTTCAGCGATACGGACTGACCAGCCATCCAAACTAGCAGTAGAACTTCAGCGATACGGACTGACCAGCCATCCAAACTAGCAGTAGAACTTCAGCGATACGGACTGACCAGCCATCCAAACTAGCATTAGAACTTCAGCGATATGGACTGACCAGCCATCCAAACTAGCAGTAGAAGGCTACAGGCAAACATGCAGTATTCATACCCCTTGACTTATTCCACGTACAATAACCCATAATGACAGGGAAAAACATGTTTTTAGAAATGGTTGCAAATGTATTGTAAATAACGTAGATATCTCATTTACATAAGTATTCACATCCCGGGTCAATACTTTGTAGAAGCTCCTTTGGCGGCGATTACGGCTGTGAGTCTTTCTGGTTGTGTCTGAATCTGTTGTGAGTCATCCTGGGTGTGTCTGAATCTGTTGTGAGTCATCCTGGGTGTGTCTGAATCTGTTGTGAGTCATCCTGGGTGTGTCTGAATCTGTTGTGAGTCATCCTGGGTGTGTCTGAATCTGTTGTGAGTCATCCTGGTTGTGTCTGAATCTGTTGTGAGTCATCCTGGGTGTGTCTGAATCTGTTGTGAGTCATCCTGGGTGTGTCTGAATCTGTTGTGAGTCATCCTGGGTGTGTCTGAATCTGTTGTGAGTCATCCTGGGTGTGTCTGAATCTGTTGTGAGTCATCCTGGGTGTGTCTGAATCTGTTGTGAGTCATCCTGGGTGTGTCTGAATCTGTTGTGAGTCATCCTGGGTGTGTCTGAATCTGTTGTGAGTCATCCTGGGTGTGTCTGAATCTGTTGTGAGTCATCCTGGGTGTGTCTGAATCTGTTGTGAGTCATCCTGGGTGTGTCTGAATCTGTTGTGAGTCATCCTGGGTGTGTCTGAATCTGTTGTGAGTCATCCTGGGTGTGTCTGAATCTGTTGTGAGTCATCCTGGGTGTGTCTGAATCTGTTGTGAGTCATCCTGGGTGTGTCTGAATCTGTTGTGAGTCATCCTGGGTGTGTCTGAATCGGTTGTGAGTCATCCTGGGTGTCTGAATCGGTTGTGAGTCATCCTGGGTGTCTGAATCGGTTGTGAGTCATCCTGGGTGTGTCTGAATCGGTTGTGAGTCATCCTGGGTGTGTCTGAATCGGCTGTGAGTCATCCTGGGTGTGTCTGAATCTGTTGTGAGTCATCCTGGGTGTGTCTGAATCAGCTGGGAGTCATCCTGGGTGTGTCTGAATCAGCTGGGAGTCATCCTGGGTGTGTCTGAATCAGCTGGGAGTCATCCTGGGTGTGTCTGAATCAGCTGGGAGTCATCCTGGGTGTGTCTGAATCAGCTGGGAGTCATCCTGGGTGTGTCTGAATCAGCTGGGAGTCATCCTGGGTGTGTCTGAATCAGCTGGGAGTCATCCTGGGTGTGTCTGAATCTGTTGTGAGTCATCCTGGGTGTGTCTGAATCAGCTGGGAGTCACCCTGGGTGTGTCTGAATCAGCTGGGAGTCACCCTGGGTGTGTCTGAATCAGCTGGGAGTCACCCTGGGTGTGTCACCACAACATGTAGAATAAGTCTAGGGGTCTGAATACACTGTGTTTCAGTGGAACATGTTGGTGTCGCTGACATCCTGTTGTATTAACATTACATTTGAAATGTCATGAACAAATCTATAGACTTCCTGTCCCACGTTGTCTCCAGGACCTGGGTCACGTGGGTTCTGGCGAGGCGGTCGACGAGGACATCCCTCCTCCCACGGTGTCTCTGCCCAAACTGGCCGCTCTGCTGAGGGTGTTCAGCACCGTGGTGCGCTGCATCGGACAGCGCTTCAACCCCATTAGAGGACCGCCCATCACACAGGCATACGTCTCTGATGTAAGGAGAGAGACACACACACACACACCCATCACACAGGCATACGTCTCTGATGTAAGGAGAGAGACACACACACACACACCCATCACACAGGTATACGTGCTCTGATGTACAGAGAGACACACACACACATCACACACACCCATCACACAGGTATACGTCTCTGATGTACAGAGAGACACACACACACACACACCATCCCACACAGGCATACGTCTCTGATGTACAGAGACACACACACACACACACACCCATCACACAGGTATACGGCTCTGATGTACAGAGAGACACACACACACATCACACACACCCATCACACAGGCATACGTCTCTGACGTAAGGAGAGACACACACACACCCATCACACAGGCATACGTCTCTGATGTAAGGAGAGAGACACACACACACACACCCATCACACAGGTATACGGCTCTGATGTACAGAGAGACACACACACACATCACACACACCCATCACACAGGCATACGTCTCTGACGTACAGAGAGACACACACACACCCATCACACAGGCATACGTCTCTGACACACACACACACCCATCACACAGGCATACGTCTCTGATGTAAGGAGAGAGACACACACACCCATCACACAGGCATACGTCTCTGATGTAAGGAGAGACACACACACACACACACACACATCCACCACAGGCATACGTCTCTGATGTAAGGAGAGACACACACACACACACACACACACACACACACACACACACACACATCACAGGCATATCTCTGTAAGGCGAGATAGGTAGGAAGACACACAGACTCTCGTAATTAACCAGGCATATGTCACAGATATCATTTGTTCCCAACACAACCTTACATCCTCCCTCTCTCCTTACTCCCTCTCTCCTTACTCCCTCTCTCCTTACTCCCTCTCTCCTTACTCCCTCTCTCCTTACTCCCTTTCTCCTTACTCCCTCTCTCCTTACTCCCTTTCTCCTTACTCCCTTTCTCCTTACTCCCTTTCTCCTTACTCCCTCTCTCCTTACTCCCTCTCTCCTTACTCCCTCTCTCCTTACTCCCTCTCTCCTTACCTCCTTCCTCCCTCTACTCCCTCTCTCCTTCCTCCCTCTTTCCTTCCTCCCTCTTTCCTTCCTCCCTCTCTCCTTCCTCCCTCTCTCCTTCCTCCTTCCTCACTCTCTCCTTCCTCCCTTTCTCCAGGTTTTGAACCGGGTGTTGGCGTGCGTGTCGACGGCCAAGCAGGTGTTGTTCTCTGAGCCGGTGTTGACGGCGGGGGGGAACGAGTGTGTGTGTGTCCTGCTGGTGAGCTTGGAGCCGTCCGCACAGCTGACCGACGCCGTCATCACCTACGGTCTGGACCAGCTGGATGCCTGCCGGGCCTGTGGCCCAGAGTACAGTCTGGCCGTCCTCAGCCTCATCACGTTGGTAAGAACTGGTTCTAATACTGGTTTGCATACGCCTGAGGACTGGTTTTATATGGCCGAGGACTGTTTTTATACCGCCCGGGGACTTTTACATTTTTTTTATATACAGGTGAGAACTGGTTTAAACCGGTTACGAAGAATGTTTCCTCAAACAGCAAATTTCAGGTCTTGTGAGCAGAAACTTGAATGTTGCGTCAATATAGGCCTACATTCTGAAAAATGTTGACAATTGTATGAATGTCTGCCCGAATGCAGAGAACTGGTTGGTCATTCAACGCGTTGCCTCTCCTTCTAATAATAACCCCATATTGATTATCTGCTCCTAAAGGTCTCTTCTCTCTCTCTCTCTGTGTGTTGTAGATTGTGGACCAGATCAACACTAAGCTCCCAGCGTGGTTTGTGGAGAAGCTGCTGGCTCCGACATCACAGCTCCTGGAGCTACGCTTCAACAGGGACAGAGAGGTGGGTTTGTTTGTCAGGGGTGTGACAAATGGAAACACGTTCTTATCGTTTTAACTGAAAAGGGCATTTTAAAAAGTTAAGAAAAATGTGTAGTAGTGTGACCTATGGGGCCAATGAAGTTCCATCTACCACCGCCATAGGCTGAATCTCAAACCCAACACTTGGGCCCTAAGCCCTTTATCGAGTGGCCACTTGCTGTTGTGTTCGATTAGTGATCATTTGAGTCTGCAACAGTTTTGCCCCAAAGGAGCATTGAGACGATGCACACTGTTACAGAGATGTAATGTTAGCTAGCTAAGGATGTTGGGTTCTGATAAACACAGAGATGTAATGTTAGCTAGCTAAGGATGTTGGGTTCTGATAAACACAGATGTAATGTTAGCTAGCTAAGGATGTTGGGTTCTGATAAACAGAGAGATGTAATGTTAGCTAGCTAAGGATGTTGGGCTCTGATAAACACAGAGATGTAATGTTAGCTAGCTAAGGATGTTGGGTTCTGATAAACACAGAGATGTAATGTTAGCTAGCTAAGGATGTTGGGTTCTGATAAACACAGATGTAATGTTAGCTAGCTAAGGATGTTGGGCTCTGATAAACACAGATGTAATGTTAGCTAGCTAAGGATGTTGGGTTCTGATAAACACAGAGATGTAATGTTAGCTAGCTAAGGATGTTGGGTTCTGATAAACACAGAGATGTAATGTTAGCTAGCTAAGGATGTTGGGTTCTGATAAACACAGATGTAATGTTAGCTAGCTAAGGATGTTGGGTTCTGATAAACAGAGAGATGTAATGTTAGCTAGCTAAGGATGTTGGGTTCTGATAAACACAGAGATGTAATGTTAGCTAGCTAAGGATGTTGGGTTCTGATAAACACAGAGATGTAATGTTAGCTAGCTAAGGATGTTGGGTTCTGATAAACACAGAGATGTAATGTTAGCTAGCTAAGGATGTTGGGCTCTGATAAACACAGATGTAATGTTAGCTAGCTAAGGATGTTGGGTTCTGATAAACAGAGAGATGTAATGTTAGCTAGCTAAGGATGTTGGGCTCTGATAAACACAGAGATGTAATGTTAGCTAGCTAAGGATGTTGGGTTCTGATAAACAGAGATGTAATGTTAGCTAGCTAAGGATGTTGGGTTCTGATAAACACAGATGTAATGTTAGCTAGCTAAGGATGTTGGGTTCTGATAAACACAGAGATGTAATGTTAGCTAGCTAAGGATGTTGGGCTCTGATAAACACAGAGATGTAATGTTAGCTAGCTAAGGATGTTGGGCTCTGATAAACACAGATGTAATGTTAGCTAGCTAAGGATGTTGGGTTCTGATAAACACAGATGTAATGTTAGCTAGCTAAGGATGTTGGGCTCTCTCTCTCCAGGTGATGTCAGCAGCCCTGGGTGTTTCTGTCTGTATCTCTTCACTGACCCCCTCTGCTCTCTCTCTCCAGGTGATGTCAGCAGCCCTGGGTGTGTACCAGTCTGTTTTGAGCCTGAAGAACATCCCCATTCTGGAAGCAGCATATAAACTGGTTTTGGGAGAGATGGCCTGTGCCCTGTCCAGCCTTCTGGCACCCCTGGGCCTCTCCCCGACCCCTGGTACCCCCTCCCCGACCCCTCCACCCTTTCCCGGCATCCAGCACCCTGTCTTCGCCGCCCTCACCCTCACCCCAGAGAGGGCAGAGTTCACCCTCATCTTCAACCTGTCAGCCCTCACCACCATCGGCAACACCAAGAACTCACTCATAGGGGTATGTTGGATTACCACACACACACACACACACACACACACATTTTCTGGCCCAAATACCGAGAACTCACTCATAGGGGTATGTTACATAACACACACACTGCACTACCATCAGCAACACCAAGTAACATGACTGAACTATAACTTAAAATGTACCTCTGGCTTGTCTCTCCTCCCTCTGCCCCCCTCCCTCTCTCTGCCTCCCCTCCCTCTGCCCCCCCCTCCCTCTCTCTCTGCCCCCCTCCCCTCTGCCCCCCCTCTCTGCTGCCTCCCTCTCTCTCTGCCTCTCCCATCCCTGCTGCCCCTCTCCCTCTGCCCCTCTCCCTCTGCCCCTCTGCCCTCCCTCTGCCCCCCCTGCCTCTCCTCTGCCCCCTCTGCCTCTCCCTCTGCCCCCTCTGCCTCTGCCCCCCCTCCCTCTCTCTCTGCCTCTCCCATCCCTCTGCCCCTCTCCCTCTGCCCCTCTCCCTCTGCCCCCTCTCCCTCTGCCCCCCCTCCCTCTCTCTCTGCCTCTCCCATCCCTCTGCCCCTCTCCTCTGCCCCTCTCCCTCTGCCCCCTCTGCCTCTCCCTCTGCCCCCTCTGCCTCTCCCTCTGCCCCCTCTGCCTCTCCCTCTGCCCCCTCTGCCCCCCCTCTGCCCCTCTCCCTCTGCCCCCTCTGCCTCTCCCTCTGCCCCCTCTGCCTCTCCCTCTGCCCCTCTGCTCTCCTCTCCCTCTGCCCCCCTCCCTCTCTGTAGATGTGGGCTCTGTCTCCTACGGTGTTTGCGTTGTTGAGTCAGAACCTGATGTTGGTCCATTCTGACCTGGCCGTCTACCACCCTGCCGTACAATATGCTGTGTTGTATACCCTGTACTCACACTGTACCAGGTAACACACACTACCACCCTGCTGTTATATACCCTGTACTCACACTGTACCAGGTAACACGCACTACCACCCTGCTGTTATATACCCTGTACTCACACTGTACCAGGTAACACACACTACCACCCTGCTGTTATATACCCTGTACTCACACTGTACCAGGTAACACACACTACCACCCTGCTGTTATATACCCTGTACTCACACTGTACCAGGTAACACACACTACCACCCTGTACTCACACTGTACCAGGTAACACACACTACCACCCCCTGTACTCACACTGTACCAGGTAACACACACTACCACCCTGCTGTTATATACCCTGTACTCACACTGTACCAGGTAACACACACTACCACCCTGCTGTTATATACCCTGTACTCACACTGTACCAGGTAACACACACTACCACCCTGCTGTTATATACCCTGTACTCACACTGTACCAGGTAACACACACTACCACCCTGCTGTTATATACCCTGTACTCACACTGTACCAGGTAACACACACTACCACCCTGCTGTTATATACCCTGTACTCACACTGTACCAGGTAACACACACTACCACCCTGCTGTTATATACCCTGTACTCACACTGTACCACAAAACTTCAATCTTTTTTTAAACAGTTCACCACATTCTGTTGTCTTCTTTCAATCCTCTCTCTCTCTCGCTCTCCCCCTCTGTTTTTCAGACATGATCACTTCATCTCGTCCAGCCTGTCCTCCTCCTCCCCTTCTCTCTTTGACGGGGCGGTCATCAGCACGGTAACCACGGCAACCAGGAAACACTTCAGCACCCTGCTGTCCCTGCTGGGAGCCCTGCTGAGGAAGGAGCAGCTCTACACTGAGGCCAGGTACACACGCTATACATGTCACACACACACACAGGTGTAGTTGAACGATAACTGTGGGTGGAATTATTGTCATCAAAAGGAGACATTTTTTTACATTTCTTCAAAACCATCCAACTTGTATTATTTAATTAGTGCAGTAATGGAGCTTGTCAGCGACCCTGGATGTTTCGAGATGTTTCGAGCATTTTATAGCAAAGTTCATCCTCCGGGATGTTCATGACAAACAACAGATGTATGGAATGGGTTAGGATTCATATATAAAAGATACTAATAATTCACAGCAGACAGTATCTGCTGTAAAGACTGTCCTCATTGTGTAGAGACCAGGGTCTGGCCCCTCAACTCTATACTGGAGCCATGTCCCCTGGGGGACCCCAACTCTGTACTGGGCCATGTCCCCTGGGGGACCCCAACTCTGTACTGGAGCCATGTCCCCTGGGGGACCCAACTCTGTACTGGAGCCATGTCCCCCCCCAACTGGGGCCATGTCCCCTGGGGGACCTCCGTACTGGAGCCATGTCCCCCTGGGGGACACCAACTCCGTACTGGAGCCATGTCCCCTTGGGGGACCCCAACTCCGTACTGGAGCCATGTCCACCCCAGTACAGAAACATTACCTCAGGCTCTGGAATGTGGTATCACCCAAAGACATGGTCAATCTCCTGTCAGTGTTATAACCTCCCAGAGGCCCATCCTCCGTAGAACACACACAGATGAACGTGTTCTCAGGACCCTCTGTTCTGTTGCGTAAAACAACCATTTGATGCTATGACCGTATTATCACACAATCTTGTCATTTCTCCACCATATAACCTAACCTAGTGTGTGTGTGTGTGTCTACTCCAAACAGGAAGCTGTTGTTGACGTGGTCTCTGGAGATGTGCCTGATGATGAAGAGGTCTGATACCTACACCCCTCTCTTCTCCCTGCCCTCCTTCCACAAGTTCTGCAAGGGTCTGCTCCACAATGGTAAATACTGTTTATCTATAGAGAGGGTCTGTTCCACAACGGTAAATACTGTTTATCTATAGAGAGGGTCTGTTCCACAACGGTAAATACTGTTTATCTATAGAGAGGGTCTGTTCCACAATGGTAAATACTGTTTATCTATAGAGAGGGTCTGTTCCACAATGGTAAATACTGTTTATCTATAGAGAGGGTCTGTTCCACAATGGTAAATACTGTTTATCTATAGAGGGTCTGTTCCACAACGGTAAATACTGTATCTATAGAGAGGTCTGTTCCACAACGGTAAATACTGTTTATCTATAGAGGGGTCTGTTCCACAACGGTAAATACTGTTTATCTATAGAGAGGGTCTGTTCCACAACGGTAAATACTGTTTATCTATAGAGAGGGTCTGTTCCACAACGGTAAATACTGTTTATCTATAGAGAGGGTCTGTTCCACAATGGTAAATACTGTTTATCTATAGAGAGGGTCTGTTCCACAACGGTAAATACTGTTTATCTATAGAGAGGGTCTGTTCCACAACGGTAAATACTGTTTATCTATAGAGAGGGTCTGTTCCACAACGGGAAATACTGTTTATCTATAGAGAGGGTCTGTTCCACAACAGTAAATACTGTTTATCTATAGAGAGGGTCTGTTCCACAACGGTAAATACTGTTTATCTATAGAGAGGGTCTGTTCCACAACGGTAAATACTGTTTATCTATAGAGAGGGTCTGTTCCACAACGGTAAATACTGTATCTATAGAGAGGGTCTGTTCCAAAATACTGTGGATCTATAGAGAGGGTCTGTTCCACAACAGGAAATACTGTTTATCTATAAGAGGGTCTGTTCACAATTCTAAATACTGTTTATCTATAGAGAGGGTCTGTTCCACAACGTAAATACTGTTTATCTATAGAGAGGGTCTGTTCCTGCAACGGGAAATACTGTTTATCTATAGAGAGGTCTGTTCCACAGACCTGTAAATACTGTTTATCTATAGAGAGGGTCTGACCAAGACAGACAGACAGAAATACTGTTTATCTATAGACAGAGGGTCTGTTCCTAAATACTGTTTATCTATAGAGGAGTCTTCTATAGACAGAGGGTCTGTTCCACAACAGTAAATACTGTGGATCTATAGAGGTTAATAATCACAATGGTTCCTTAAACAGACCCAGGTGTTCAGAAATTCTAGTTGAAATATTCCTCCTGATTCTGGGGAGTCTTCCAACCAGGATTTTCAGAAACACTGAGGAATCAGGTTGTGTGTGTGTTATTGACTCTGCTCTCTGTCGGTCTGCAGCCCTGAATGAGGACCCAGTCATCTGCCTGCAGACCTGCAACAGCCTTCAGGTCATCTCCTCCTCACTCAACACAGAGCTGCTGCAGAGGTAACACAGACAGACAGACAGACAGACAGACAGACAGACAGACAGACAGACAGACAGACAGACAGACAGACAGACAGACAGACAGACAGACAGACAGACAGACAGACAGACAGACAGACCCCTTATACACACAAACAGACCCCTTATACACACACACACACAGAGACAGACAGACAGACAGACAGACCCCTTCTACACACACACACACACACACACACACACAGACAGACAGACAGACAGACAGACCCCTTATACACACACAACACACACACACACACACAGAGACAGACAGACACACAGAAAACAACCCTTCTACACACAAACACACACACACACACAGAGACAGACACACACACACCTAAACAACCCTTATACACACAAACAACACACACACACACACACAGACAGACACAAACACACACACACACACAAACACACACACACACACACAGACAGACAGACAGACACACACACACCTAAAACAACCCCTTCTACACACACACACACACAGACAGACACACACACAGACACACACACACACAGAACAGACACACAGACAGACAGACACACACACCTTCTACACACACACAGACAGACAGACACACACACAAACAACCCCTTCTACACACAAACACAACACACACACACACAGAGACAGACAGACAGACACCTAAAACAACCCCTTCTACACACTGTCAGACACCACACAGAGACAGACAAACACACCAGGTGTGTGACAGACAGACAGACAGACAGACAGAAAAACAACCCCTTCCACACACAAACACACACACACACACAGAGACAGACACACACACACCTAAAACAACCCCTTCTACACACAAACACACACACACACACACAGAGACAGACACACACACACACTCAACCCCTTCTACACACAACACACTCACACACACACACACACACCTAAAACAACCCTTCTACACACACACACACACACACACAGACAGACACACACCTAAAACAACCCCTTTACACACAACACACACACAGAGACAGACACACACACACACCTAAAACAACCCCTTCTACACAAAAGCATCAACCCAAACGTGTGTATAATGTTGTCTCTGTCCTGTGCCTCCCAGGTGTGTGGATGTGTGTCGTGTGCAGCTGGTGCACTCTGCGGTGAGGGTGAGGCAGGCGTACGGCAAGCTGCTGAGGACAATCCCTCTGGACGTGACACTCAGGTCAGCACACAACACAGACTGAACACTCTCCTCTTTCCTCAATTACTGACTGGGACTGGCTGCTCTAAGGCCTGGACCCTGTCGGTGACTGGCTGCTCTAAGGCCGGGACCCTGTCGGTGACTGGCTGCTCTAAGGCCAGGGACCCTGTCGGTGACTGGCTGCTCTAAGGCCGGGGACCCTGTCGGTGACTGGCTGCTCTAAGGCCTGGACCCTGTCGGTGACTGGCTGCTCTAAGGCCTGGACCCTGTCGGTGACTGGCTGCTCTGAGGCCGGGGACCCTGTCGGTGACTGGCTGCTCTAAGGCCTGGACCCTGTCGGTGACTGACTGCTCTGAGGCCTGGGTGACCCTGTCGGTGACTGACTGCTCTGAGGCCGGGGGGGACCCTGTCGGTGACTGACTGCTCTGAGGCCGGGGACCCTGTCGGTGACTGACTGCTCTGAGGTCGGTGACTGACTGGACCCTGTCGGTGACTGACTGCTCTGAGGCCGGGACCCTGTCGGTGACTGACTGCTCTGAGGCCGGGGACCCTGTCGGTGACTGACTGCTCTGAGGCCGGGACCCTGTCGGTGACTGACTGCTCTGAGGCCGGGGACCCTGTCGGTGACTGACTGCTCTGAGGCCGGGGACCCTGTCGGTGACTGACTGCTCTGAGGCCGGGGACCCTGTCGGTGACTGACTGCTCTGAGGCCGGGGACCCTGTCGGTGACTGACTGCTCTGAGGCCGGGGGACCCTGTCGGTGACTGACTGCTCTGAGGCCGGGGACCCTGTCGGTGACTGACTGCTCTGAGGCCGGGGACCCTGTCGGTGACTGACTGCTCTGAGGCCGGGGACCCTGTCGGTGACTGACTGCTCTGAGGCCGGGGACCCTGTCGGTGACTGACTGCTCTGAGGCCGGGGACCCTGTCGGTGACTGACTGCTCTGAGGCCGGGGACCCTGTCGGTGACTGACTGCTCTGAGGCCGGGGACCCTGTCGGTGACTGACTGCTCTGAGGCCGGGGACCCTGACTGGCTCTGAGGGGGACCCTGTCGGTGACTGACTGCTCTGAGGCCCTGGGACCCTGTCGGTGACTGACTGCTCTGAGGCCGGGGACCCTGTCGGTGACTGACTGCTCTGAGGCCCGGGACCCTGTCGGTGACTGACTGTACACTGAGAATACCAAACACTATGAACACCTTCCTCATACTGTCTTTATCTATCTGTGTGACCTTAATGTGTCTACCTCCCTGCAGTAACCACAGCCACCCAGAGATAGAGGAGATCTCCTTGGTGGTCCGTCGTCACATGAGCCGCCCCCCCAGCAGCACCTTTCACCCCCAGGACTTCAGTGACCTCATCAGCTTCATCCTCTATGGCAGCCAGCACCGCGGAGGGTAGGCTACCTGGCTCTGTTGGGGGGTCCTTCTGCTCACGTGTGTCGTGGGTCCCGTGTGCCTCAGTTGGTAGAGCATGGGGCTTATTCTTATTTTTTATCTTACCTTTATTTAACTAGGCAAGTCAGTTAAGAACAAATTCCTATTTTCAATGACTGCCTAGGAACAGTGGGTTAATTGCCTTGTTCAGAGGCAGAACGACAGATTTGTACCTTGTCAGCTCGAGGGGTTGAACTTGCAACCTTCCGGTTACTAGTCCAACGCTCTAAGGGGAAGGGGAAACTATGAAAATATAATCTCTACTGATGCAATCACTACTGTACTGTAATACATAAGAGAGTCTGATAAATGACAATGTTAATGTGTGTATCATCTGCTAACCTGTGTGTGTATCATCTGCTAACCTGTGTGTGTGTGGATATATGCTAACCTGTGTGTGTGGATATATGCTAACCTGTGTGTGTGTGGATATATGCTAACCTGTGTGTGTGTGTGGATATATGCTAACCTGTGTGTGTGGATATATGCTAACCTGTGTGTGTGTGGATATATGCTAACCTGTGTGTGTGTGGATATATGCTAACCTGTGTGTGTGTGTGGATATATGCTAACCTGTGTGTGTGTGGATATATGCTAACCTGTGTGTGTGTGTGGATATATGCTAACCTGTGTGTGTGTGTGTGTGGATATATGCTAACCTGTGTGTGTGTGTGTGGATATATGCTAACCTGTGTGTGTGTGTGTGGATATATGCTAACCTGTGTGTGTGTGTGTGGTGGATATATGCTAACCTGTGTGTGTGTGGATATATGCTAACCTGTGTGTGTGTGGATATATGCTAACCTGTGTGTGTGTGGATATATGCTAACCTGTGTGTGTGTGGATATATGCTAACCTGTGTGTGTGTGTGATATATGCTAACCTGTGTGTGTGTGTGTGTGGATATATGCTAACCTGTGTGTGGATATATGCTAACCTGTGTGTGTGTGTAACCTGTGTGTGTGTGGATATATGCTAACCTGTGTGTGTGTGTGGATATATGCTAACCTGTGTGTGTGTGTGTGTGTGTGGATATATGCTAACCTGTGTGTGTGGATATATGCTAACCTGTGTGTGTGTGTGTGGATATATGCTAACCTGTGTGTGTGGATAGATGCTAACTTGTGTGTGTGTGTGATAGATGCTAACCTGTGTGTGTGTGTGTGTGGATATATGCTAACCTGTGTGTGTGGATAGATGCTAACCTGTGTGTGTGTGTGTGTGGATAGATGCTAACCTGTGTGTGTGTGTGTGATAGATGCTAACCTGTGTGTGTGTGTGGATAGATGCTAACCTGTGTGTGTGTGTGGATAGATGCTAACCTGTGTGTGTGTGGATAGATGCTAACCTGTGTGTGTGTGGATAGATGCTAACCTGTGTGTGTGGATAGATGCTAACCTGTGTGTGTGTGGATAGATGCTAACCTGTGTGTGTGTGGATAGATGCTAACCTGTGTGTGTGTGGATAGATGCTAACCTGTGTGTGTGTGATATATGCTAACCTGTGTGTGTGTGTGTGTGGATATATGCTAACCTGTGTGTGTGGATATATGCTAACCTGTGTGTGTGGATATATGCTAACCTGTGTGTGTGGATATATGCTAACCTGTGTGTGTGGATATATGCTAACCTGTGTGTGTGTGATATATGCTAACCTGTGTGTGTGTGTGTGTGTGTGTGGATATATGCTAACCTGTGTGTGTGTGTGTGTGTGGATATATGCTAACCTGTGTGTGTGGATATATGCTAACCTGTGTGTGTGTGTGTGGATATATGCTAACCTGTGTGTGTGTGGATATATGCTAACGTGTGTGTGTGTGTGTGTGTGTGGATATATGCTAACCTGTGTGTGTGTGTGTGGATATATGCTAACCTGTGTGTGTGTGTGATATATGCTAACCTGTGTGTGTGTGTGTGGATATATGCTAACCTGTGTGTGTGTGTGTGTGGATATATGCTAACCTGTGTGTGTGTGTGGATATATGCTAACCTGTGTGTGTGTGTGTGGATATATGCTAACCTGTGTGTGTGTGTGGATATATGCTAACCTGTGTGTGTGTGTGTGTGTGTGGATATGCTAACCTGTGTGTGTGTGTGTGTGTGTGTGTGTGGATATATGCTAACCTGTGTGTGTGTGGATATATGCTAACCTGTGTGTGTGTGATATATGCTAACCTGTGTGTGTGTGGATATATGCTAACCTGTGTGTGTGTGTGTGTGTGTGGATATATGCTAACCTGTGTGTGTGGATATATGCTAACCTGTGTGTGTGTGTGGATATATGCTAACCTGTGTGTGTGGATATATGCTAACCTGTGTGTGTGATATATGCTAACCTGTGTGTGTGGATATATGCTAACCTGTGTGTGTGTGTGTGTGTGGATATATGCTAACCTGTGTGTGTGTGTGTGTGTGTGTGGATATATGCTAACCTGTGTGTGTGTGTGTGTGTGGATATATGCTAACCTGTGTGTGTGTGGATATATGCTAACCTGTGTGTGTGGATATATGCTAACCTGTGTGTGTGTGTGTGGATATATGCTAACCTGTGTGTGTGTGTGTGGATATATGCTAACCTGTGTGTGTGTGTGTGATATATGCTAACCTGTGTGTGTGTGGATATATGCTAACCTGTGTGTGTGTGTGGATATATGCTAACCTGTGTGTGTGTGTGTGTGATATATGCTAACCTGTGTGTGTGTGTGTGGATATATGCTAACCTGTGTGTGTGTGTGTGGATATATGCTAACCTGTGTGTGTGTGTGGATATATGCTAACCTGTGTGTGTGTGTGGATATATGCTAACCTGTGTGTGTGTGTGTGGATATATGCTAACCTGTGTGTGTGTGTGTGTGTGGATATATGCTAACCTGTGTGTGTGTGTGTGATATATGCTAACCTGTGTGTGTGTGTGTGGATATATGCTAACCTGTGTGTGTGTGTGGATATATGCTAACCTGTGTGTGTGGATATATGCTAACCTGTGTGTGTGGATATATGCTAACCTGTGTGTGTGTGTGTGTGGATATATGCTAACCTGTGTGTGTGTGTGTGTGTGTGGATATATGCTAACCTGTGTGTGTGTGTGTGTGGATATATGCTAACCTGTGTGTGTGTGTGTGTGGATATATGCTAACCTGTGTGTGTGTGTGTGGATATATGCTAACCTGTGTGTGTGTGTGTGGATATATGCTAACCTGTGTGTGTGTGTGTGTGTGTGTGTGGATATATGCTAACCTGTGTGTGTGTGTGTGTGTGTGTGTGGATATATGTGTGTGTGTGATATGTGTAACCTGTGTGTGTGTGTGGATATATGCTAACCTGTGTGTGTGTGTGTGTGTGTGTGATATATGCTAACCTGTGTGTGTGGATATATGCTAACCTGTGTGTGTGTGTGTGGATATATGCTAACCTGTGTGTGTGTGTGTGTGTGTGTGGATATATGCTAACCTGTGTGTGTGGATATATGCTAACCTGTGTGTGTGGATATATGCTAACCTGTGTGTGTGTGGATATATGCTAACCTGTGTGTGTGGATATATGCTAACCTGTGTGTGTGTGTGTGGATATATGCTAACCTGTGTGTGTGTGTGTGTGGTGTGGGATATATGCTAACCTGTGTGTGTGTGTGTGTGGATATATGCTAACCTGTGTGTGTGTGTGTGTGTGTGGATATATGCTAACCTGTGTGTGTGTGTGTGGATATATGCTAACCTGTGTGTGTGTGGATATATGCTAACCTGTGTGTGTGTGTGGATATATGCTAACCTGTGTGTGTGTGGATATATGCTAACCTGTGTGTGTGTGGATATATGCTAACGTGTGTTTTATCTGTTCACCTGTGTGTTCCTACAGTAAAGAACCGTGGCTGGAGCGTCTGTACCACAGCTGTCAGCGTCTGGAGAAGCGCGAGGGTGTCTCGTCAGGTCGTGAAGGGGGTGTGTGCGTCTCCGGTGCGGGTGGCGGTGTGTGTGTACCGCGTGTTCTGCTGAAGACTGAGGCCGTGCTGTGGCAGTGGGCGGTGTGGGAGGCAGCTCAGTTCACAGTGTTGTCTAAACTCCGTACCCCGCTGGGACGGGCACAGGACACCTTCCAGACCATAGAGGGTATGGGCTGTTATATACACACACACACACACACTAAAACACACACTAAAACACACACTAAAACACACACTAAAACACACACTAAAACACACACTAAAACACACACTAAAACACACTAAAACACACACACACACACTAAAACACACACACTAAAACACACTAAAACACACACACACTAAAACACACACACACTAAAACACACACACACACTAAAACACACACACACACACTAAAACACACACACACACTAAAACACACACACACTAAAACACACACACTAAAACACACACACACACACTAACACACACTAAAACACACACACACACACACACACACTAAAACACACACACACTCAGTCCAGAGTTTTGTAGCTCCGCCCCTGTAGCTCCGCCCTGTGCTCCGCCCCTGTAGCTCCGCCCCTGTAGCTCCGCCCCTGTAGCTCCGCCCCTGTAGCTCCGCCCCTGTAGCTCCGCCCCTGTAGCTCCGCCCCTGTAGCTCCGCCCCTGTAGCTCCTCCCCTGTAGCTCCTCCCTGTAGCTCCTCCCCTGTAGCTCCTCCCTGTAGCTCCGCCCCCTGTAGCTCCTCCCCTGTAGCTCCTCCCCTGTAACCTCCCCTGTAGCTCCTCCCCTGTAGCTCCTCCCCTGTAGCTCCTCCCCTGTAGCTCCTCCCCTGTAGCTCCTCCCCTGTCTCCTCCTGTAGCTCCTCCCCTGTAGCTCCTCCCCTGTAGCTCCTCCTGTAGCTCCTCCCCTGTAGCTCCTCCCCTGTAGCTCCTCCCCTGTAGCTCCTCCCCTGTAACTGCCATGTCCTGCCAGTTAAACCAGGGGTGTCAAACTCATTTTCCCTGTGAGCCACATTTTACTTTTCAGCAAGTTCCGGAGGGCCGCACTGAAAATGTTATTTCTTTCACTGTCAAAATGGTTTTGGGAATTTCCGATGCTCCCTGACTGTCTAGCTTTCAGATCGGTGATAATTCTGTTAGCCAGCTGGACACAGTCATGAAACTGTACCAAATGCAGGTCCATTATCATTTTGACACAGTTTCCATTTGGTTTGAGTCATTTGAAAGTATATTGAGCCCCCCCCCCCCTATTCCATCCAATACACATTCTGGATTTACATGTTGCCTCTTTCAAGAACATATCCTTCCCTCTCCCCTCTTCTCCCCTCCCTCCTCTCCTCCCTCCCTCCCTAACTCCTCCCCTCTCTCCTCCAGTTTTCCTCCCCTCCCTCAAACTCTCTCCTCTCCTCCCTCTCTCCTCCTCCTCCCCTCTCCTCCCTCCTCTTTTCAGCCTCCCTCTCTCCTCCCTCCCTCTCTCTCCTCCCTGTCTATCCCTTCTTTCACTGTCAAAATGGTTTCCCCTCCCTCCCTCTCTCCTCCCCTGTCTCCCTTTCCTCCCCTCCCTCCCTCTCTCCTCCCAGCTCCCACCCTCCTCCCCTGTCCAAATCCCCTCCATCCCTCTCTCTCCCCTTTCCATTTGGTTTCCCCTCCCTTCTCCTCCCCTATCCCTCTCTCCCCCTATTCCCTCCTATCCACATTCTGGATCTTCCATGTTCCTCTTTCAAGAACCTCCCTCCTCCTCCTCCCCTCCTCCCTCTTCTCCCCTCCCTCCTCTTCTCCTCCCCTCCCTCCCTCTCTCCTCCCTCTCTCCTCCCCTCTTTCCTCCCTCCCTCTCTCCTCCCTCTCCTCCCTCTCCCCTCCCTCCCTCCTCCCCTCCCTCTCTCCTCCCCTCCCTCCCTCCCTTTCTCTCCCCTCCTCCTCTCTCCTCCCTCCCTCCCTCCCTCCCTCTCCCTCCCCTCCCTCCCCTCCCTCTCCCTCCCTCTCCTCCCTCCCTCCCTCCCTCTCTCTCCTCCCTCCCTCCCTCTCCCTCTCTCCTCCCTCCCTCTCTCCTCTCCCTCTCCTCCTCCCCTCCCTCTCCCTCCCCTCTCTCCTCCCCTCTCTCCTCCCCCCTCTCCTCTTCCCTCCTCCTCCTCTCTCCTCCCTCTCCTCCCCTCTCTCCTCTCTCCTCCCCTCTCTCCCTCTCTCCCTCTCTCCTCTCTCCCTCTCTCCCTCTCTCCTCCCTCCTCTCCAGGTATAATCCGCAGCCTGGCGGCCCACAGTCTGAACACTGAACAGGAGCTCAGCCAATGGAGCGGCGGCGACACAGGCAGCGGTCACCATAGCAACCAGCTGCGTCTGGCGCTGCTCCTGCAGTTCCTGGAAAACCTGGAGAAACTGATGTACAACGCCTACGAGGGCTGTGCCAACGCTCTGACCGCTCCGCCCAAGGTACACACATACACATACACATACACATACACATACACCTACACACACACACCTACACACACACACACCTACACACCTACACACACACACCTACACACACACCCTACACACACACACTACACACACACACCTACACACACACACACCTACACACCTACACACACCTACACACCTACACACCTACACACACACACACACCCTACACACACCTACACACACACACCTACACACACACACACTACACACACACCTACACACACACCTACACACACACCTACACACACACACCTACACACACACCTACACACACCCTACACACACACACCTACACTACACACACCTACACACACTGCACACCTACACACCTACACACACCTACACACCTACACACACACCTACACACCTACACACACACCTACACACACACACCTACACACACACCTACACACACACACCTACACACACACACCTACCTACACCTACACCTACACACCTACACACACCCTACACACCTACACACACCTACACACACACACCTACACACACACACCTACACACACACACCTACACACACCTACGCACCTACACCTACACACGCACACACCTACACACGCACACACCTACACACACACACACCTACACACGCACACACCTACACACGCACACACCTACACACACCTACACCTACACACACCTACACACACACACCTACACCTACACCTACACACACACCTACACACACACACACACCTACACACCACACACCTACACACGCACCTACACCCACACACCTACACACACCTACACACCTACCTACACGCGCACACACACACCTACACACACGCACACACACACCTACACACACACACACACCTACACACACACACACACACACACCTGCACACGCACACACACACCTGCACACACACCTACACACACACACACACCTACACACACACACACACACACACCTACACACCACACACCTACACACACACCACACCTACACACCACACACCTACACACACACACACCTACACACACACCTACACACACACACACCTACACACACACACACACCTACACACGCACGCACACCTACACACGCACGCACACACACCCTACACACGCACACACCTACCTGCACGCACACCTACACACACACCTACACACACACACACCACACCTACACACACACACACACACACCTACACACACACCTACACACGCACACCTACACACGCACACACCTACACACCTGCACTACACACCTACACACACACGCACCTACACACGCACACACACCTACACACGCACACCTACACACGCACACACCTACACACGCACACACACACACCTACACACGCACACACACCTACACACACCTACACACACACGCACACACACCTACACACGCACACACACACACCGCACACACCTACACACGCACACACCTACACACGCACCACCTACACACACCTACACACACCTACACACGCACACACCTACACACGCACACACCTACCTACACACCTACACACGCACACACCTACACACCTACACCTGCACACACACCTGCACACACCTACACACACGCACACCTACACCTACACACCTACACACACCTACACCTACACACACCTACACACTACACACACCCTACCCTACACCCTACACCTACACACACACCTACACCCCTACACCTACACACACCCCTACACACACACA
>NW_024608715.1:0-12500 GCF_018296145.1 Oncorhynchus tshawytscha | reverse complement strand
CACACACCTACACACACACACCTACACACACACACTCCTACACAACCTTATAACCTACACACACACACACCTTACACACACACACACACACACACACCTACACACACACACACCTACACACACACACACACACTACACACACACACACACCCTACACACACACACACTACACACACACTACACACACACACCTACACACACACACACACCTACACACACACACTACACACACACACACACTTACACACACACACCTACACTACACACACACCTACACACACACACACTTACACACACACTACTACACACACACACACCTACACACACACACACCTACACACACACACCTACACACTACACACACCTACACACATCACACACACACACATCTACACACACACACATACATACACACACAGCTACCTACACACACTTCATACACACACACACTCTACACTACATTACTACACACACACACACACTCTACTGCCGCTACATACACACACACCCACACTACACACACACCTACACACACACACACTACTCACACACTACACCTTTACACACACACTACCCTACACACACACACACACTACACTACACACACCTACACACACACTACATATTATTATTAATTTACATACCCTACACATTACACCTATATTAATACACACACCCCTACACACACCCACTTTACACACACACCTCTTTACACACACCCTCTTTGCTACACACACATCCCTACACACACATCCCTTGCCACTGGGAGATACTGATGTACAGCTCCTACGAGAGCTGTCCTAACGCTCTGACCACACCACACTCTACAAGGTACACACACACCCCTACACACACACCCTACACACACACACCTACACACACACCCCTACACACACACCCCTACACACACACACCTACACACACACCCCCTACACTGTGAGATACTGATGTACAGCTCCTACGAGAGCTGTCCCAATGTGCTGACCACACCACCTAAGGCGCACGCACACCCTTACACACACACCCCTACACACACACCTACACACACACACACCTACACACACACAGCCCCACACCCCTACACTGTGGTCCCCCTAGCTCCTAATGTTGACCACAGTTTGTCTCTGTCTGTCTGTCTGTCTCTGTCTGTCTGTCTCTGTCTGTCTGTCTCTCTGTCTCTGTCTCTCTGTCTCTCTGTCTGTCTGTCTCTCTGTCTCTCTGTCTGTCTCTGTCTGTCTCTCTGTGTGTGTATCCAGGGTATCAGAACATTCTTCTATACCAACCGTCAGACCTGCCAGGATTGGCTGACTCGTATCCGCCTGGCCCTGATGAGGGTGGGGCTTCTGTCCGGCCAACCAGCAGTCACCGTGCGCCACGGCTTGGACCTGCTGACTGAGATCCAGAACAGCAGCACTCTGGTAACGGGAGGAGAGACACACAGTCCCAGGCCTGTGTCCTAAACCCTATTCCCTATATAGTGCACTACTTTTGACCAGAGCCCCAACTGAACCTAGTGTACTTGACCACACAGAGAAACACACTCAGCATTACCTTGTTCCAACAGTCAGTCAACTGTTTTCAACCACGACCTCTTTACCTGAAGTTACTAAATACATCACCTGTAACTGACCCCCATGTCTCCTCTCTGTAGGGTCCATGTCTCTACTGGTCACCTGTAACTGACCCCCATGTCTCCTCTCTGTAGGGTCCATGTCTCTACTGTCACCTGTAACTCTACTGGTCAGGGGTCCAGGTAGGGTCCAGGTCTCTACTGGTCATCTGTAACTGAACCCCATGTCTCCTCTCTGTAGGGTCCAGGTCTCCTCTCTGTAGGGTCCAGGTCTCTACTGGTCATCTGTAACTGAACCCCATGTCTCCTCTCTGTAGGGTCCAGGTCTCCTCTCTGTAGGGTCCAGGTCTCTACTGGT
This sequence comes from Oncorhynchus tshawytscha, assembly GCF_018296145.1. NCBI lineage: Eukaryota > Metazoa > Chordata > Actinopteri > Salmoniformes > Salmonidae > Oncorhynchus > Oncorhynchus tshawytscha. The sequence goes on along the minus strand of NW_024608715.1, from coordinate 10,572 downwards.
CATCTGTAACTGAACCCCATGTCTCCTCTCTGTAGGGTCCAGGTCTCCTCTCTGTAGGGTCCAGGTCTCTACTGGTCATCTGTAACTGAACCCCATGTCTCCTCTCTGTAGGGTCCAGGTCTCCTCTCTGTAGGGTCCAGGTCTCTACTGGTCATCTGTAACTGAACCCCATGTCTCCTCTCTGTAGGGTCCAGGTCTCCTCTCTGTAGGGTCCAGGTCTCTACTGGTCATCTGTAACTGAACCCCATGTCTCCTCTCTGTAGGGTCCAGGTCTCTCTCTGTAGGGTCCAGGTCTCTACTGGTCATCTGTAACTGAACCCCATGTCTCCTCTCTGTAGGGTCCAGGTCTCCTCTCTGTAGGGTCCAGGTCTCTACTGGTCATCTGTAACTGAACCCCATGTCTCCTCTCTGTAGGGTCCAGGTCTCCTCTCTGTAGGGTCCAGGTCTCTACTGGTCATCTGTAACTGAACCCCATGTCTCCTCTCTGTAGGGTCCAGGTCTCCTCTCTGTAGGGTCCAGGTCTCTACTGGTCATCTGTAACTGAACCCCATGTCTCCTCTCTGTAGGGTCCAGGTCTCCTCCTCTGTAGGGTCCATGTCTCTACTGGTCATCTGTAACTGAACCCCCATGTCTCCTCTCTGTAGGGTCCAGGTCTGAGGCTCTGTAGGGTCCAGGTCTCTACTGGGCATCTGTAACTGAACCCCATGTCTCCTCTCTGGGGTCCAGGTCTCCTCTCTGTAGGGTCCAGGTCTCTACTGGTCATCTGTAACTGAACCCCATGTCTCCTCTCTGTAGGGTCCAGGTCTCCTCTCTGTAGGGTCCATGTCTCTACTGGTCATCTGTAACTGAACCCCATGTCTCCTCTCTGTAGGGTCCAGGTCTCCTCTCTGTAGGGTCCAGGTCTCTACTGGTCATCTGTAACTGAACCCCATGTCTCCTCTCTGTAGGGTCCAGGTCTCCTCTCTGTAGGGTCCATGTCTCTACTGGTCATCTGTAACTGAACCCCATGTCTCCTCTCTGTAGGGTCCAGAGTTGGAGGCTCCTCTGGTGATGCTGGTAGAGGCTCTGTGTGAACTTCACTGTCCTGAGGCTATCCAGGGTTTAGCTGCCTGGAGTCTCACCAACACTGGCAAGAGTCTGGCTTGGGTCAGCTCTGTGGCACTACAGGCTGAGGGGCGGTAAGGAAAACACCCTGTGTGTGTGTGTGTGTGTCAAGTGGAGGCCAAGCCTGTGTATTTAAGGGGCAATTCTTGACAAATTTAACTTTCTAAATGCGTCATGATCTTATTTCCATCAGAACCTAAAATATAAGCTTGTTTTATACAAATGTTTTGAAATAAAAAAATATAAACAAACACTATACAGCCTCACCATGGTTACAACTGGAATGTTGCTCTATGATGTCATTGATGGTTACAACTGGAATGTTGCTCTATGATGTCATGGCTGGTTACACCTAGAATGCTGCTCTATGATGTCATGGATGGTTACAACTGGAATGTTGCTCTATGATGTCATGGATGGTTACAACTGGAATGCTGCTCTATGATGTCATGGATGGTGACAACTAGAATGTTGCTCTGATGTCATTGATGGTTACAACTGGAATGTTGCTCTATGATGTCATTGATGGTTACAACTGGAATGTTGCTCTGATGTCAAGGATGGTTACACCTGGAATGTTGCTCTATGATGTCATTGATGGTTACACCTGGAATGTTGCTCTATGATGTCATTGATGGTTACAACTGGAATGTTGCTCTATGATGTCATGGATGGTTACAACTGGAATGCTGCTCTATGATGTCATGGATGGTTACAACTGGAATGTTGCTCTATGATGTCATGGATGGTTACAACTGGAATGTTGCTCTATGATGTCATGGCTGGTTACACCTAGAATGCTGCTCCATGATGTCATGGCTGGTTACAACTGGAATGTCGCTCTATGATGTCATGGCTGGTTACAACTGGAATGTTGCTCTACGATGTCATGGCTGGTTACAACTGGAATGTTGAGCTATGATGTCATGGATGGTTACACCTAGAATGTTGCTCTATGATGTCATTGATGGTTACAACTGGAATGTTGCTCTATGATGTCATGGATGGTTACAACTGGAATGTTTGCTCTAATGTTGCTCTATGATGTCATGGATGGTTACAACTGGAATGTTGCTCTATGATGTCATGGATGGTTACAACTGGAATGTTGCTCTATGATGTCATGGATGGTTACAACTGGAATGTTGCTCTATGATGTCATGGATGGTTACAACTGGAATGTTGCTCTATGATGTCATGGATTGTTACAACTGGAATGTTGCTCTATGATGTCATGGATGGTTACAACTGGAATGTTGCTCTATGATGTCATTGATGGTTACAACTGGAATGTTGCTCTATGATGTCATGGCTGGTTACAACTGGAATGTTTGTTCTATGATGTCATGGATGGTTACAACTGGAATGTTGCTCTATGATGTCATGGCTGGTTACAACTGGAATGTTTGTTCTATGATGTCATGGCTGGTTACAACTGGAATGTTTGCTCTATGATGTCATGGCTGGTTACAACTGGAATGTTGTTCTATGATGTCATTGATGGTCGGTCCTTAGCTCCAAAGCTCTGTCTGTGAAGTTGAGTGGTTACATTTCTCCCTCAGCTTTTTACCCAAACGGGGCAGTGAGTACGTTTTATTGTTTCAACTGCTGAATGCCACTTTAAATGTAGTCAAGAAGCAGGTAGTACACTCCTCTGTTGTCCATAGATGCTGTTACATGGTATGTTCAGACCATATAGTAACCCATACCTCTCTCTCTGTCAAGACCATATAGTAACCCATACCTCTCTGTCAAGACCATATAGTAACCCATACCTCTCTGTCAAATACGTAACCCATATAAGACCATATAGTACCCATACCTCTTCTGTCAATACCCTATAGTAACCCATACCTCTTTCTCTGTCAAGACCATATAGTAAGGCTTTCTCTGTCAATACCCTATAGTAGCCCATACCTCTTTCTCTGTCAATACCCTATAGTAACCCATACCTCTTTCTCTGTCAATACCCTATAGTAACCCATACCTCTTTCTGTCAAGACCCTATAGTAACCCATACCTCTCTCTCTAGGTTTGAGAAGGCTGCAGTGGAGTACCAGGAACAGCTGTGTGCCGTGACGGGGATGGACTGTTCCATTAGTAGCCTTTGACCGCTCAAAACTGGGCACAAACAGCTCTCTACACAGCCAGCCCTAAACACAACGGGGTGAGACACACAGCTCTAACACAGCCAGCCCCAAACACAACGGGAACGGTGAGACACACAGCTCTAACACAGCCAGCCCCAAACACAACTGGGAACGGTGAGACACACAGCTCTAACACAGCCAGCCCCAAACACACTGGGAACGATGAGACACACAGCTCTAACACAGCCAGCCCCAAACACACTGGGAACGGTCAGACACACAGCTCTAACACAGCAGCTCTAACAGACACACAGCCTACCACAGCCCCAAACACAACGGCAACGGTGAGACACACAGCTCTAACACAGCCAGCCCCAAACACAACGGCAACGTGAGACACACAGCTCTAACACAGCCAGCCCCAAACACAACGGGTAACGGTGAGACACACAGCTCTAACACAGCCAGCCCCAAACACACTGGGAACGGTGAGACACACAGCTCTAACACAGCCAGCCCCAAACACAACTGGCAACGGTGAGACACACAGCTCTAACACAGCCAGCCCCAAACACAACGGCAACAGACACACAGCTCTAACACAGCCAGCCCCAAACACACTGGCAACGGTGAGACACACAGCTCTAACACAGCCAGCCCCAAACACAACGGCAACAGACACACAGCTCTAACACAGCCAGCCCCAAACACACTGGCAACGATGAGAACGCGGAATAGGGGGACATTTCAGAGGCAACCACAAGCTGATAATAACCAAGTGTTCCCCTCTCTCTCCTTTCCTCTCTTCTCCTTCTGCCTCTCCCCTCCTCTCTCTCTCCTCCTCCCCCTTTCCTCTCTCCTTTCCACTTTCCCTCTCTCTCTCTCTCCTCCTCTTTCTTCCTACTTTCCTCTCTTCTCCTTCCTTCTCCTCCTCCCCTCTCTCTCCTCTCCCCTCTTTTCTTTCTCTCCTCCCTCCCCTCCCCCTCTCCTCCCTCCTCCTTTCCTCTCTCCTCCCTCCCCTCCTCCTCTCTCCTCCTCCCTCCTCCCCTCTCTCTCCTCCTCCCCTTTCCTCTCTCTCTCCTCCTCCCCCTTTCCTCTCTCTCTCTCCCTCTCCTCCCCCTTTCCTCTCTCCTCTCCTCCTCCCCCTTTCCCTCCTCCTCTCCCTTTCTCTCTCTCTCCTCCTCCCTTCTCTCTCTCTCCTCCTCTCCCTTTTTCTCTCTGCCTCCTCCACCTCTCTCTCTCCCTCTCTTTTCTTTCTCTCTCTTTTCCTCTCCTGACTTCCCTCTCTCCTCCCCCTCCCTCCTCCCTCCTGCTTACTTCCCTCTCTCCCTCCTCCTCCCCCCTCCTCTCCTTACTTCCCTCTCTCCTCCCCTCTCTCCTCTCCCTCTCTCCTCCTCCCCTCTCTCCTCCTCCCCTCTCTCCTCTCCCCTCTCTCCTTCCCCTCTCTCCTCCTCCCCTCCTCCCTCTCCCTCCTCCTCCCTCTCTCTCCTCCTCCCCTCTCTCCTCCCTCTCTCCCTCCTCTCCTCTCCTCTCTCCTCCTCCCCTCTCTCCTCTCCCTCTCTCCCCCCTCTCCTCTCTCCCCTCCTCCCCTCTCTCCTCCCCCCTCTCTCCTCCTCCCTCTCTCCTCCTCCCCTCTCTCCCCTCCTCCCCTCTCTCCTCCTCCCCTCTCTCTCCCTCTCTCTCCTCCCCTCTCTCCTCCCTCCTCTCTCCTCCTCCCCTCTCCTCCTCCCCTCTCCTCCTCCTCCCCTCTCTCTCTCTCTCTCTCCTCCCTCTCTCCTCCCTCCTCCTCCTCCCCTCTCTCCTCTCCCTCTCTCCTCCTCCCCCTCTCCTCCTCCCTCTCTCCTCCTCCCCTCTCTCCTCCTCCCCTCTCTCCCCCTCCCCTCTCTCCTCCTCCCCTCTCTCCTCCTCTCTCTCCTCCTCCCCTCCTCTCTCTCCTCCCCTCTCTCCTCCTCCCTCTCTCCTCCTCCTCTCTCCTCCTCCCCTCTCTCCCCCTCCCCCCTCTCTCCTCCCTCTCTCTCCCCCCTCCCTCTCTCTCCCTCCCCTCTCTCCTCCTCCTCCTCTCTCCTCCTCCCCTCTCTCCTCCTCCCTCTCTCCTCCCCTCTCTCCTCCTCCCTCTCTCCCTCTCTCCCCTCTCTCTCCTCCCCTCCTCCTCCCTCTCTCCTCCTCCCCTCTCTCCTCCTCCTCTCTCCTCCCCTCCCTCTCCCTCCCTCTCCTCTCTCCCTCCTCCCCTCCTCTCCTCCTCCCTCTCTCCTCCTCCCCTCTCTCCTCCCTCCCCTCTCTCTCCCTCCCCTCTCTCCTCCTCCCCTCTCTCCTCCTCCCCTCTCTCCCTCCTCCTCTCTCTCCCCTCCTCTCCTCTCCTCTCTCCCTCCTCCCTCTCTCCTCCCCTCTCTCCTCCCTCCCTCTCTCCCTCCCCTCTCTCCTCCTCCCCTCTCTCCTCCTCCCCTCTCCTCTCTCCCCTCTCTCCTCCTCTCCTCCTCCTCCCCTCCTCTCCTCCTCCTCCCCTCTCTCCTCCCCCTCTCTCCTCCTCCCTCTCTCCTCCTCCCCTCTCTCCTCCCTCTCTCTCCTCCTCCCCTCTCTCCTCCCCTCTCTCCTCCCCTCTCTCTCCTCCCCTCTCTCCTCCTCCCCTCTCTCCTCCCTCCCTCTCTCCTCCTCCCCCTCTCTCCTCCTCCCCTCTCTCCCTCCCCCCTCTCCTCCTCCCCCTCTCCTCCTCCCCTCTCTCCTCCTCCCTCTCTCCTCCCCTCCTCCTCCTCTCTCCTCCTCCCCTCTCTCCTCCCTCCCCTCTCTCCTCCCCTCTCTCTCCTCCCTCCTCTCCCTCTCCTCCTCCCCTCTCTCCTCCTCCCCTCTCTCCTCCTCCCTCTCTCCTCCTCCCCCTCTCTCTCCTCCTCCCTCTCTCCTCCTCCCCTCTCTCCTCCCCTCCTCTCTCTCCTCCCTCCTCTCTCTCTCCTCCCCTCTCTCCTCCTCCTCTCTCCCTCCTCCCCTCTCTCCCTCCCTCCCCTCTCTCCTCCCCTCCCCTCCTCCTCCCTCTCTCCCTCCCCTCTCTCCTCCTCCCTCTCTCCTCCTCCCCTCTCTCCTCCTCCCTCTCTCCCCTCCCTCTCTCCTCCCCCCCTCCCCTCCTCCCCTCTCTCCCCTCCTCTCTCCTCTCCCCTCTCTCCCTCCCCCCTCTCTCCTCCTCCCCTCTCTCCCCCCTCTCTCCTCCCCTCTCTCCTCCCTCCCCTCTCTCCTCCCCTCTCTCCTCCTCCCCTCTCTCCTCCCTCTCTCCTCTCCTCCTCTCTCCCTCCTCCTCCTCCTCCCCTCTCTCTCCTCCCCTCTCTCCTCCTCCCTCTCTCCTCCTCCCCTCTCTCCTCCTCCCCTCTCTCCTCCCCCCTCTCTCCTCCTCCCCTCTCTCCCTCCCCTCTCTCCTCCTCCCCTCTCTCCTCCTCCCCTCTCTCCTCCCCTCTCCTCCTCCTCCCTCTCTCCTCCTCCCCTCTCTCCTCCTCCCTCCCCTCCCTCCTCCTCCCCTCTCTCCTCCCCTCTCTCCTCCTCCCTCTCTCCCTCCCTCCCCTCTCTCCCTCCTCCTCTCTCCTCCCCTCTCTCCTCCTCCCCCTCTCTCCCTCCCCTCTCTCCTCTCCTCCCTCTCCCCCCTCTCTCCCTCCTCCCCTCTCTCCTCCTCCCCTCTCTCCCTCCCCTCTCTCCTCCTCCCCTCTCTCCTCCTCCCTCTCTCCTCCCTCCCCTCTCTCCTCCCTCTCTCCTCTCCCCTCTCTCCTCCTCCCCTCTCCCTCCTCCCCTCTCTCCTCCTCCCCTCCTCTCCTCCTCCCCCCTCTCTCCTCCCCTCTCTCCTCCCCCCTCTCTCCTCCTCCCCCTCTCCTCCTCCCCTCTCTCCCCTCCTCCTCCCCTCTCTCCTCCTCCCTCTCTCCTCCCCTCCCTCTCTCCTCCTCCCCTCTCTCCTCCTCCCCTCTCTCCTCCTCCCCTCTCTCCTCCCCCCTCTCCTCCTCCCCCCTCTCCTCCCCTCTCTCCCTCCCCTCTCTCCTCCCCTCTCTCCCTCCTCTCTCTCCTCCTCCCCTCTCTCCTCCTCCCTCTCCCCTCTCTCCTCCCCTCTCTCCTCCTCCCCTCTCTCCTCCTCCTCCCTCTCTCCTCCCTCTCTCCTCCTCCCCTCTCTCCTCCTCCCCTCTCTCCTCCCTCTCTCCTCCCCCTCTCCTCTCTCCTCCTCCCCTCTCCTCTCCCTCCTCCCCTCTCTCCTCCCCTCTCTCCTCCCCTCTCTCCTCCTCCCCTCTCTCCTCCCCCCCTCTCTCCTCCTCCCCTCTCTCCTCCCCTCTCTCCTCCTCCCCTCTCTCCTCCTCCCCTCTCTCCTCCCCTCTCTCCTCCTCTCTCTCCTCCTCCCCTCTCTCCTCCTCCCCTCTCTCCTCCCCTCTCTCCTCCCTCTCTCCTCCCCCCCTCTCTCCTCCCTCCCCTCTCTCCTCCTCCCCTCTCTCCTCCTCCCCTCTCTCCTCCTCCCCTCTCTCCTCCTCCCCTCTCTCCTCCCCTCTCTCCTCTCCCCTCTCTCCTCCCCTCTCTCTCCTCCCCTCTCTCCTCCTCCCCTCTCTCCTCTCCCTCTCTCCTCCCCTCTCTCCTCCCCTCTCTCCTCCTCTCCCTCTCTCTCTCCTCCCCTCTCTCTCCTCCCTCTCTCCTCCTCCCCTCTCTCTCTCCTCCTCTCTCCTCCTCCCTCTCTCCTCCCCCCTCTCTCCTCCTCCCCTCTCTCCTCCCTCCCTCTCTCCTCCCTCTCTCTCTCCTCCCCCTCTCCTCCTCCCCCTCTCTCCTCCCTCCCCCTCTCTCCTCCTCCCCTCTCTCCTCCCCTCTCTCCCTCCTCCCTCTCTCCTCCCCTCTCTCTCTCTCCTCCTCCCCCCTCTCCTCCTCCCTCTCTCCTCCCTCCCCTCTCTCCTCCCCCCTCTCTCCTCCTCCCCTCTCTCCTCCTCCCCCTCTCTCTCCTCCCCTCTCTCCTCCTCCCTCTCTCCTCCCTCTCTCCTCCCTCTCCTCCTCCCTCTCTCCTCCTCCCCTCTCTCCTCCCCTCTCTCCTCCTCCCCCTCTCTCCTCCCCTCTCCTCCCCTCTCTCCTCCTCTCTCCTCCTCCCCTCTCTCCTCCTCCCTCTCTCCTCCTCCCCCTCTCTCCTCCTCCCCTCTCTCCTCCTCCCCTCTCTCCCTCCTCCCCTCTCTCCTCCTCCCCTCTCCTCCCCCCTCTCTCTCCCCTCTCTCCTCCTCCCCTCTCTCCTCCTCCCCTCTCTCTCCTCCCTCTCTCCTCCCCTCTCTCCTCCTCCCCTCTCTCCTCCCTCCTCTCCCTCCCTCCCCTCTCCCTCCCCTCTCTCCTCCCCTCCTCCCCTCCCCTCCTCCCTCCCCTCTCTCCCTCTCCCCTCTCTCCTCCTCCTCCCCTCTCTCCTCCCCTCTCTCCTCCCCCCTCTCTCCTCCTCCCTCCTCCTCCCCCCTCCCCTCTCTCCTCCCCTCTCTCCTCCCCTCTCTCCTCCTCCCTCTCTCTCCTCCTCCTCCTCTCTCTCCTCCCCTCTCTCTCCCCTCCTCTCCTCCCCTCTCCTCCTCCCTCTCCTCCTCCCCTCTCTCCTCCCCTCTCTCCTCCCTCCCCTCTCCTCTCTCCCCTCTCTCCTCCTCCCCTCTCTCCTCCCCTCTCTCCCTCCTCCCTCTCTCCTCCCTCCCCTCTCTCCTCCTCCCCTCTCCTCCTCCTCCCTCTCTCCTCCTCCTCCTCTCTCCTCCTCCTCCCCTCTCTCCTCCCCTCTCTCCTCCTCCCCTCTCTCCTCCCTCTCTCCCCCCCCTCTCCCTCCTCCTCCTCCCCTCCTCCTCCTCTCTCTCTCCTCCCCTCTCTCCTCCCCTCCCCTCTCCTCCCCTCTCCCTCCCTCCTCCCCTCTCTCCTCCTCCCTCCCCTCCCCTCCCTCCCTCCTCTCCTCCTCCCCTCTCTCTCCCCTCTCTCCTCCCCCTCTCTCCCTCCTCCTCCCTCCCCTCTCTCCCTCCCCTCTCTCCTCCCCTCCCTCTCCCTCCCCTCTCTCCTCCCTCTCTCCTCCCCCTCTCTCCTCCCTCCCCTCTCTCTCCTCCTCCCCTCTCTCCTCCCCTCTCTCCTCCTCCCCTCTCTCCTCCCCCTCTCTCCCTCCTCCCCTCTCTCCTCCCTCCCCTCTCTCCTCCTCCCCTCTCTCCTCCTCCCCTCTCCTCCCCTCTCCCCTCCCCTCACTCCCCTCCCCTCTCTCCTCCCCTCTCTCCTCCCCTCTCTCCTCTCTCCTCCCCTCTCTCCTCCTCCTCTCTCCTCCCCCTCTCTCTCCTCCCCTCCTCCCCCCCTCCTCCCCCTCTCTCCTCCCCTCCCTCTCTCCTCCCTCTCCTCCTCCCCTCCCTCCTCCTCCTCTCCTCCCTCCCTCTCCTCTCTCCCCTCTCTCCTCCCCTCTCTCCTCCTCCTCTCCTCCCCCTCTCTCCTCTCTCTCCTCCTCCCTCCTCCCCTCTCTCCTCCCCTCTCTCCTCCTCCCCTCTCTCCTCCCTCTCTCCCTCCTCCCCCTCTCTCCTCCCTCCCCTCTCTCCTCCTCCCCTCTCTCCTCCCCTCTCTCCTCCCCTCCTCCTCCCACCCACTCCTCCCCTCTCTCCTCCCCTCTCTCCTCCTCCTCCCCTCTCTCTCCTCCCCTCTCTCCCCTCCCCTCTCTCCTCCTCCTCCTCCCCTCACTCCTCCCTCTCTCCTCCCCTCTCTCCCTCCCCTCTCTCCTCCCTCTCTCCTCCTCCTCCTCCCCTCTCTCTCCCCTCTCTCCTCCTCCCTTCTCTCCTCCTCCCTCTCTCCCTCCTCCCCTCTCTCTCTCCTCCCCTCTCTCCCTCCTCCCCCTCTCTCTCTCCTCCCCTCTCTCTCTCCTCCCCTCTCTCCTCCCTCCCCTCCTCCTCCCTCTCTCCTCCTCTCCTCTCCCCCTCCTCTCTCTCCCTCCCCTCTCTCCTCCTCCCTCCTCTCCTCCCTCTCTCCTCTCCTCCTCCTCTCCCTCTCTCCTCCCTCTCTCTCCTCCCTCTCTCCCTCCTCTCCTCCCCTCTCTCCTCCTCCCTCTCTCCTCTCCCTCTCCTCCTCTCCTCTCCTCTCCTCCCTCCTCTCTCTCTCTCTCTCTTTCCTCTCTCTCGCCCTCTCTCTCTCTCTCTCTCTCTCTCTCTCTCTCTCTCTTTCTCCTCTCTCCACTCTCTCTCTCTCTCTCTTTCCTCTCTCTCGCCCTCTCTCTCTCTCTCTCTCTCTCTCTCTCTCCTCTCTCTCTCTCTCTCTCTCTTTCCTCTCTCTCACCCTCTCTCTCTCTCTCCCTCCCCCTTTCCTCTCTCTCGCTCTCTCTCTCGCCCTCTCTCTCTCTCTCTCTCTCTCTCTCTCTCTCTCCTCTCTCTCTCTCTCTCTCTCTCTCTCTCTCTCTCTCTCTCTCTCA
>NW_024608714.1:32500-75000 GCF_018296145.1 Oncorhynchus tshawytscha | reverse complement strand
GTGTGTGTGTGTGTGTGTGTGTGTAGGTAAGTAAAGAAATTAAACAACAGTAAAAATACATTTGAAAATAAAGTAGCAAGGCTATATACAGTCACCGGTTAGTCAGGGTGATTCAAATCAAATCAAATCAAATCAAATTTTATTTGTCACATACACATGGTTAGCAGATGTTAATGCGAGTGTAGCGAAATGCTTGTGCTTCTAGTTCCGACAATGCAGTAATAACGAGCAAGTAATCTAACTAACAATTCCCAAAAAAAACTACTGTCTTATACACAGTGTAAGGGGATAAAGAATATGTACATAAGGATATATGAATGAGTGATGGTACAGAGCAGCATAGGCAAGATACAGTAGATGATATCGAGTACAGTATATACATATGAGATAAGTATGTAAACCAAGTGGCATAGTTAAAGTGGCTAGTGATACATGTATTACATAAGGATGCAGTCGATGATATAGAGTACAGTATCAACGTATGCATATGAGATGAACAATGTAGGGTAAGTAACATTATATAAGGTAGCATTGTTTAAAGTGGCTAGTGATATATTTACATAATTTCCCATCAATTCCCATGATTAAAGTGGCTGGAGTAGAGTCAGTGTGTTGGCAGCAGCCACTCAATGTTAGTGGTGGCTGTTTAACAGTCTGATGGCCTTGAGATAGAAGCTGTTTTTCAGTCTCTCGGTCATTTCTTCAGCCTTCTGAGGTTGAAGAGGCGCTGCTGCGCCTTCCTCACGATGCTGTCTGTGTGAGTGGACCAATTCAGTTTGTCTGTGATGTGTATGCCGAGGAACTTAAAACTTGCTACCCTCTCCACTACTGTTCCATCGATGTGGATGGGGGTGTTCCCTCTGCTGTTTCCTGAAGTCCACAATCATCTCCTTAGTTTTGTTGACGTTGAGTGTGAGGTTATTTTCCTGACACCACACTCCGAGGGCCCTCACCTCCTCCCTGTAGGCCGTCTCGTCGTTGTTGGTAATCAAGCCTACCACTGTTGTGTCGTCCGCAAACTTGATGATTGAGTTGGAGGCGTGCATGGCCACGCAGTCGTGGGTGAACAGGGAGTACAGGAGGGGGCTCAGAACGCACCCTTGTGGGGCCCCAGTGTTGAGGATCAGCGGGGAGGAGATGTTGTTTTTGAGGTAGTGTGTACATGTGGGTATGATTAAAGATGCATATTTGATGAACAGAGAGTAGCAGTGGTGTAAATAAGAGGGGTTGGCGGGTGGTGGGACACAATGCAGATCGCACGGTTAGCCAATGTGCAGGAGCACTGGTTGGTCGGGCCAATTGAGGTAGTATGTACATGAATGTATAGTTAAATTGACTGTGCATATAAGATAAACAGAGAGTAGCAGCAGCGTAAAAGAGGGGTTGGGGGGGAACACAATGCAAATAGTCCGGGTAACCTGTCACAGGCCCAAGTAATTCTCTACTATACTCTCACATGCCTAAGTTGCTATGACAAGCTAAACACCTTCTTCGCCCGCATCGAGGGAAACGTAAAATGGGGCGGCAGGATAGCCTAGTGGTTAGAGTGTTGGACTAGTAACCGGAAGGTTGCGAGTTCAAACCCCCAAGCTGACAAGGTACAAATCTGTCGTTCTGCCCCTGAACAGGCAGTTAACCCACTGTTCCCAGGCCGTCATTGAAAATAAGAATGTGTTCTTAACTGACTTGCCTGGTTAAATAAAGGTAAAATTAAATGTATTTGATGCCACTTTGAGGTCTCGTTCTCGGTGGCAGATGTAAGACATTTAAGTGCGTTAACCCTTGCAAGGCTACCGGTCCAGATGAACTCCCCAGTCGCGTCCTCAGAGCATTCACAGACCAGCTGTCTGGAGTGTTTAAGCTCCATGTCCCAGTCTGCTGTCCCCACTTGCTTCAAGATGTCCACCATTGTTCCTGTACCCAAGAAAGTAAGGTAACTGAACTAAATGACTATCGCCCCGTAGCACTCACTTCTGTCATCATGAAGTGCTTTGAGAGACTAGTCAAGGATCATATCACCTCCACCCTACCTGATACCCTAGACTCACTGCAATTTGCATACCACCCTAATAGGTCCACAGATGACGAAATCGCCATCACGCTGCACACTGCCTTATCCCATCTGGACAAGAGAAATACCTATATAAGAATGCTGTTCATTGACTACATCTCAGCCTACAACACCATAGTACCCTCCAAGCTCATCATTAAGCTGGAGGCCCTGGGTTTGAACCCTTGTGTAACTGGGATCTGAACTTCCTGACTGGCTTCCCCCAGGTGGTGAAGGTAGGAAACAACACCTCCACTTCGCTGATCCACAACACAAGGACCCCACAGGAGTGCGTGTTCAGCCCCCTCCTGTACTCCCTGTTCACCCATGACTGTGTGGCCACGCACGCCTCCAAATAAACTTTGCAGACGACACAACCATAGTAGGCCTGATTACCAACAACGACGAGACACAGGGAGGATGTGAGGACACTGGCAGAGTGGTGCCAGGAAAATAACCTCTCCCTCAACGTCAACTAAAGAAGGAGCTGATCGTGGACTTCAGGACACAGCAGAGGGACCATGCCCCCTGTCCACGTTGACGGGGACACAGTAGAGGGACCATGCCCCCTGTCCACGTTGACGGGGACACAGCAGAGGGACCATGCCCCCTGTCCACGTTGACGGGGCCACAGTAGAGAAGGTGAAAAGCTTCAATCTAATCCACACAAACAGTGACTTGAAGAAGGTGCAACAGAAGGCGAGGTCAGTACAGCTGGGACCAAGAGACCGCTTCTACCTCAAGGCCGTTAGACTGTTAAATAGTCACCACTAGCCGGTACCCTGCTATAATGATATTCCAAAAACGGTCTGGAAATAAGGATGACAAATATAAATTCTATTTGGACACAGTTCTATTAGAACACACCACAAACTACACATATCTAGGACTAAATATCAGCAACACAGGCAGCTTTCACATGTCTGTGAATGAGCTGAGAGACAAAGCAAGAAGAGCATTCTATGACATTAAAAGGAACATCAAAATCAGTCATGTTGACACTGGTCCACTACCAGGTCATGTATCTTCTCAGTCATGTTGACACTGGTCTACTACCAGGTCATGTGTCTTCTCAGTCATGTTGACACTGGTCCACTACCACTGCTTTAATGTATTGTTGTTCTCATTAATATAAGTTGTTAATGGTAATCCCATGTCCACTACTACTATTACTATTGCTGTTGGTCCCACCATTTATTTATATATCAATATATATATATTTTATACCTACATATTTATATTTTTCGATATGAATACTTGTCAATTGAATTGAATTGAAACAGAGAGAGAGAAAGAAAAAGAGAGGGAGAGAAACAGAGAGAGAGAGAGAGATAGACCATGAGGGGCAGGGTGGGGGACCTGCTGGCCGCTGTGTGTCTGTGCGTGACTGAGCCCAATGAATTACTGCATGAAGCCAACCTTGTTGTATATATGTAAAGAAGTCAACATCCAGGTAGATCGATAGCTGGGTAGAAGTTCTATCACATTTCAATGTCTGTTCACTTACTTGAAATTGCTGTGTGTGTAAGATCCTGCCACATCCTGGAGTACCGTCCTCTCTGATGAGAAGAGGGTTTCAAACCAGTGTCAGAAACCGAGCACCATTAGAGTGAATGCTAGAACACGCAAGATCGAGACAGACCAAGACATACAGACCAAGACAGACAGACCAAGACATACAGACCAAGACATACAGACCACTCATACAGACCAAGACAGACAGACCAAGACAGACAGACCAAGACAGACAGACCAAGACAGACAGACCAAGACATACAGACCAAGACATACAGACCAAGACAGACAGACCACTCATACAGACCAAGACAGACAGACCAAGACAGACAGACCAAGACATACAGACCAAGACAGACAGACCAAGACATACAGACCAAGACAGACAGACCAAGACATACAGACCAAGACAGACAGACCAAGACAGACAGACCAAGACATACAGACCAAGACATACAGACCAAGACATACAGACCAAGACAGACAGACCAAGACATATTTAACTTTTGCGGGTGTATTGAAATGTGTGTTTTTCTAGCTCCAACAGTAATATCTGATAATATACAACAATACACACACACATCTAAAAAAGTAAAATTATGGATTTTTGGAAATATTGGGACGAGCAATGTAGGAGTCAGTAGTTTAATTATGTTCTAACAATTTATTTATGTTTTACCTTTAATTATCTTTATTTACCTAGGCAAGTCAATATGAACGGCCAGACAGAATATATAGTATATCAGAAGAATACATGGATAGAATAGTAGATGTACAGCAGTAGTTATATAGGATGAACCATGACTAGAATACAGTATATACATATGAAGAGGACAACAGGATGAACCATGACTAGAATACAGTATTTACATATGAAGAGGACAACAGGATGAACCATGACTAGAATACAGTATTTACATATGAAGTGGACAGCAGGATGAACCATGACTAGAATACAGTATTTACATATGAAGTGGACAGCAGGATGAACCATGACTAGAATACAGTATTTACATATGAAGTGGACAGCAGGATGAACCATGACTAGAATACAGTATTTACATATGAAGTGGACAACAGGATGAACCATGACCAGAATACAGTATATACATATGAAGTGGTAAAACAGTAGTTATATAGGATGAACTAGAACAGTATAACCATATGAAGTGGACAGAAGTAGTTATATAGGATGAACCATGACTAGAATACAGTAGATACATATGAAGTGGACAGCAGTAGTTATATAGGATGAACCATCACTAGAATAAAGTATATATATATGAAGAGGACAACAGGATGAACCATGACTAGAATACAGTAGATACATATGAAGTGGACAGCAGTAGTTATATAGGATGACTAGAATACAGTATATACATATGAAGAGGACAATAGGATGAACCATGACTAGAATACAGTATTTACATATGAAGTGGACAACAGTAGTTATACAGGATGAACCATGACTAGAATACAGTATTTACATATGAAGTGGACAACAGTAGTTATACAGGATGAACCATGACTAGAATACAGTAGATATATATGAAGAGGACAACAGGATGAACCATGACTAGAATACAGTAGATACATATGAAGTGGACAGCAGGATGAACCATGACTAGAATACAGTAGATACATATGAAGTGGACAGCAGGATGAACCATGACTAGAATACAGTATTTACATATGAAGTGGACAGCAGGATGAACCATGACTAGAATACAGTATTTACATATGAAGTGGACAGCAGGATGAACCATGACTAGAATACAGTAGATACATATGAAGTGGACAGCAGGATGAACCATGACTAGAATACAGTAGATACATATGAAGTGGACAGCAGGATGAACCATGACTAGAATACAGTAGATACATATGAAGTGGACAGCAGGATGAACCATGACTAGAATACAGTAGATACATATGAAGTGGACAGCAGGATGAACCATGACTAGAATACAGTATTTACATATGAAGTGGACAGCAGGATGAACCATGACTAGAATACAGTAAATATAGTATGTATGAAGTGGATAAAACACTGTGTTAAAGGTGCAGGGTAGACCTGGTGGTTGCTGGCTAGTGACAGGGACACAAGTTAACGGTCAGAGCCCAGGTCTGACAGAACCTGTGGTTAACGGTCAGAGTCCAGGTCTGACAGAACCTGTGGTTAACGGTCAGAGCCCAGGTCTGACAGAACCTGTGGTTAATGGTCAGAGCCCAGGTCTGACAGAACCTGTGATTAACGGTCAGAGCCCAGACAGAACCTCTGATTAACGGTCAGAGCCCAGGTCTGACAGAACCTGTGGTTAACGGTCAGAGTCCAGGTCTGACAGAACCTGTGGTTAATGGTCAGAGCCCAGGTCTGACAGAACCTGTGGTTAATGGTCAGAGCCCAGGTCTGACAGAACCTGTGGTTAATGGTCAGAGCCCAGGTCTGACAGAACCTGTGGTTAATGGTCAGAGCCCAGGTCTGACAGAACCTGTGATTAACGGTCAGAGCCCAGACAGAACCTCTGATTAACGGTCAGAGCCCAGGTCTGACAGAACCTGTGGTTAATGGTCAGAGCCCAGGTCTGACAGAACCTGTGGTTAATGGTCAGAGTCCAGGTCTGACAGAACCTGTGTTTAACGGTCAGAGCCCAGGTCTGACAGAACCTGTGAAGACGATCTAGGTGCTGCTGTAACCCCTCTTTAGTGGGAGACAGCAGCACCAGGTCATCTGTCTACAGCAGACCCTCCTTAGTGGGAGACAGCAGCACCAGGCCATCTGTCTACAGCAGACCCTCCTTAGTGGGAGACAGCAGCACCAGGTCATCTGTCTACAGCAGACCCTCCTTAGTGGGAGACAGCAGCACCAGGTCATCTGCGTACAGCAGACCCTCCTTAGTGGGAGACAGCAGCACCAGGTCATCTGTCTACAGCAGACCCTCCTTAGTGGGAGACAGCAGCACCAGGTCAACTGTCTACAGCAGACCCTCCTTAGAGGGAGACAGCAGCACCAGGTCATTTGTCTGAAGCAGACCCTCCTTAGTGGGAGACAGCAGCACCAGGCCATCTGTCTACAGCAGACCCTCCTTAGTGGGAGACAGCAGCACCAGGTCATCTGTCTACAGCAGACCCTCCTTAGTGGGAGACAGCAGCACCAGGTCATCTGTCTACAGCATACCCTCCTTAGAGGCAGACAGCAGCACCAGGTCATCTGTCTACAGCAGACCCTCCTTAGTGGGAGACAGCAGCACCAGGTCATCTGTCTACAGCAGACCCTCCTTAGTGGGAGACAGCAGCACCAGGTCATCTGTCTACAGCAGACCCTCCTTAGTGGGAGACAGCAGCACCAGGTCATCTGTCTACAGCAGACCCTTCTTAGTGGGAGACAGCAGCACCAGGTCATCTGTCTACAGCAGACCCTCCTTAGGGGAGACAGCAGCACCAGGTCATCTGTCTACAGCAGACCCTCCTTAGTGGGAGACAGCAGCACCAGGTCATCTGTCTACAGCATACCCTCCTTAGAGGCAGACAGCAGCACCAGGTCATCTGTCTACAGCAGACCCTCCTTAGTGGGAGACAGCAGCACCAGGTCATCTGTCTACAGCAGACCCTCCTTAGTGGGAGACAGCAGCACCAGGTCATCTGTCTACAGCAGACCCTCCTTAGTGGGAGACAGCAGCACCAGGTCATCTGTCTACAGCAGACCCTTCTTAGTGGGAGACAGCAGCACCAGGTCATCTGTCTACAGCAGACCCTCCTTAGTGGGAGACAGCGGCACCAGGTCATCTGTCTACAGCAGACCCTCCTTAGTGGGAGACAGCAGCACCAGGTCATCTGTCTACAGCAGACCCTCCTTAGTGGGAGACAGCAGCACCAGGTCATCTGTCTACAGCAGACCCTCCTTAGTGGGAGACAGCAGCACCAGGTCATCTGCGTACAGCAGACCCTCCTTAGTGGGAGACAGCAGCACCAGGTCATCTGCGTACAGCAGACCCTCCTTAGTGGGAGACAGCAGCACCAGGTCATCTGTCTACAGCAGACCCTCCTTGTGGGAGACAGCAGCACCAGGTCATCTGTCTACAGCAGACCCTCCTTAGTGGGAGACAGCAGCACCAGGTCATCTGTCTACAGCAGACCCTCCTTAGTGGGAGACAGCAGCACCAGGTCATCTGCGTACAGCAGACCCTCCTTAGTGGGAGACAGCAGCACCAGGTCATCTGTCTACAGCAGACCCTCCTTAGTGGGAGACAGCAGCACCAGGTCATCTGTCTACAGCAGACCCTCTTAGTGGGAGACAGCAGCACCAGGTCATCTGTCTACAGCAGACCCTCCTTAGTGGGAGACAGCAGCACCAGGTCATCTGTCTACAGCAGACACATGATTTCAGTGTTGTGTAGGTGATACCAGGTGCTGCCGATTCTTCTAATGTTTTTGCCAATTCATTTATGTTGATGTTAAATAGTATTGGACTTTTGTGCAGCCCTGTTTCACTCCCCTGAGAGAAGAAGTCTGTTTGCTTGTTGCCAATTTTATACACATTTGTTTTTATTGTACATTGATTCAATAACATCATATGTTTTCCCTCCAATACCACTTTCTATTAGTTTAGAAAAAAGACCTTTGTGCCAAATGGAATCAAATGCTTTCTTGAAATCTACAAAACACGAGTAGATTTTGTCTTTCTATTGCTTTACTTGTTTGTCAATTAGAGTGTGGAGGGTGACTATCCTGTACCCCCGCACATTCACTTAGTACCCCTGTATATAGCCTCAATTACCTCGACTAACCTGTACCACCGCACATTCACTTAGTACCCCTGTATATAGCCTCAATTACCTCGACTAACCTGTACCCCCGCACATTCACTTAGTACCCCTGTATATAGCCTCAATTACCTCGACTAACCTGTACCCCGCACATTCACTTGGTACCCTGTATATAGCCTCAATTACCTCGACTAACCTGTACCCCGCACATTCACTTAGTACCCCTGTATATAGCCTCAATTACCTCGACTAACCTGTACCCCGCACATTCACTTGGTACCCCTGTATATAGCCTCAATTACCTCGACTAACCTGTACCCCCGCACATTCACTTGGTACCCTGTCTATAGCCTCAATTACCTCGACTAACCTGTACCCCAGCACATTCACTTGGTACCCTGTATATAGCCTCAATTACCTCGACTAACCTGTACCCCAGCACATTCACTTAGTACCCCTGTATATAGCCTCAATTACCTCGACTAACCTGTACCCCAGCACATTCACTTGGTACCCCTGTATATAGCCTCAATTACCTCGACTAACCTGTACCCCAGCACATTCACTTGGTACCCCTGTATATAGCCTTCACATTGACTCGGTACCGGCACCGAGTATTTATATATATATAAAGAGAGAGAGAGATAGAATGAGACAGCTCTTTCATATACCATAAAGACACTACCCACTTGGCACAGTGGGTAGTTTGGATGTAGTTACTTGTTCAAAGTAACTTTAGTTTAGTAAACTATAATTTTCTTAAAGGGGTGGCTTTCCCCGCTGGCCACACACTGCTTGAATCGATATTGTTTCCACGTCATTTCAACGACATTACATTGAACCAACGTGGAATAGACGTTGATTTGACGTCTTTGCCCAGTGGGTAGATACGTCCCAATTGGCTCCATATTCCATATATAGTGCACTACTTTAGACCAGAGCCCTATGGCACCCTATTCCCTTTATAGTGCACTACTTTAGACCAGAGCCCTATGGGGCCCTATTACCTATATATAGTGCACTACTTTAGACCAGAGCCCTATGGCACCCTATTCCCTATAGTGCACTACTTTAGACCAGAGCCCTATGGCACCCTATTCCCTATATAGTGCACTACTTTAGACCAGAACCCTATGGCACCCTATTCCCTATATATAGTGCACTACTTTAGACCAGAGCCCTATGGCACCCTATTCCCTATATAGTGCACTACTTTAGACCAGAGTCCTATGGGGCACTATTCCCTATATATAGTGCACTACTTTAGACCAGAGCCCTATGGCACCCTATTCCCTATATATAGTGCACTACTTTAGACCAGAGCCCTATGGCACCCTATTCCCTATATAGTGCACTATTTTAGACCAGAGCCCTATGGGGCCCTATTCCCTATATATAGTGCACTACTTTAGACCAGAGCCCTATGGCACCCTATTCCCTATATATAGTGCACTAGAGCCCTACACTATATGACGGATAGACTTTTTTAGACCCAACCCACTGTCTGTCACGGTTCACTCTCCTCACAGCCTGAAACCAGCTGGTTTAACACAAGCCTTTGATTCTTCTTATAAGGCGTATTGGAGAGGTGATGTGAATTGAAGTCACAGCAGTCACCTTCAAAAGAGGAGAGACGTGGAAGGAAATTACAAAGATAAAACAGTTTCTCAGGGAGAACGAGGAAGCAATAGTTATTCTATTATTCTTTTAAATGCAATGGTCCCAAATGGCACCCTATTCCCTATGTTGACTAGGGCCCATAGGGTTCGGTCCAGTGTAGTGCTTGATATGAGGAATAGGTTGTCACTTGGGATGCAGATTTTTGAGAGGAAGTGGAAAAGCCCTTTTAGAGTTGGATCAGAGAGAGAAAGGGGGACAGGGAGGAGAAGGGAGGAGAGAGGAGAGAAGGGGGATCAGGGAGGTGAAGGGAGGAGAGGGGAGAGAAGGGGGATCAAGGAGGAGAAGGGAGGAGAAGGGGGATCAGGGAGGAGAGGGGAGGAGAAGGGAGGAGAAGGGGAGAGAAGGGGGAGCAGGGAGGAGAAGGGAGGAGAAGGGGAGAGCAGGGGGATCAGGGAGGAGAAGGGAGGAGAGAGGAGAGAAGGGGGATCAGGGAGGTGAAGGGAGGAGAGGGGAGAGAAGGGGGATCAAGGAGGAGAAGGGAGGAGAAGGGGGATCAGGGAGAATAGGGGAGGAGAAGGGAGGAGAAGGGGAGAGAAGGGGGAGCAGGGAGGAGAAGGGAGGAGAAGGGGAGAGAAGGGGGATCAGGGAGGAGAAGGGAGGAGAGAGGAGAGAAGGGGGATCAGGGAGGTGAAGGGAGGAGAGGGGAGAGAAGGGGGATCAAGGAGGAGAAGGGAGGAGAAGGGGGATCAGGGAGAATAGGGAGGAGAAGGGAGGAGAAGGGGAGAGAAGGGGGAGCAGGGAGGAGAAGGGGAGAGAAGGGGAGAGAAGGGGGATCAGGGAGGAGAAGGGAGGAGAAGGGGGATCAGGGAGGAGAAGGAGAAGGGAGGGGAATCAGGAGGAGAAGGGAGGAGAAGGGGGATCAGGGAGGAGAGGGGGAGAGAAGGGGGATCAGGGAGGAGAGGGAGGAGAAGGGGATCAGGGAGAAGAGGGGAGGAGAAGGGAGGAGAAGGGGGAGAAGGGGGAGCAGGGAGGAGAAGGGGGAGAAGGGGAGAGAAGGGGGATCAGGGAGGCGAAGGCAGGAGAAGGGGAGAGAAGGGGGAGCAGGGGAGAGAAGGGGGATCAGGGAGGAGAAGGAAAAGGGGCAGAGGGGGAGAGAAGGGGGATCAGGGAGGAGAAGGGAAAAGGGGCAGCAGGGAAGAGAAGGGGGAGCAGGGAGGAGAAGGGAGAGAAGGGGGAGCAGGGGAGAGAAGGGGGATCAGGGAGGAGAAGGGAAAAGGGGCAGCAGGGGAGAGAAGGGGGAGCAGGGAGAGAAGGGGGAGCAGGGAGGAGAAGGGGAGCAGGGAGGAGAAGGGGGAGCAGGGAGGAGAAGGGAAAAGGGGCAGCAGGGGAGAGAAGGGGGATCAGGGAGGAGAAGGGAAAAGGGGCAGCAGGGGAGAGAAGGGGGAGCAGGGAGGAGAAGGGAAAAGGGGCAGCAGGGGAGAGAAGGGGGAGCAGGGAGGAGAAGGGAAAAGGGGCAGGGGGGAGAGAAGGGGATCAGGGAGGAGAGGGAGGAAGGGGAGAGAAGGGAGATCAGGGAGGAGAAGGGAAAAGGGGCAGCAGGGGAGAGAAGGGGGAGCAGGGAGGAGAAGGGGGAGCAGGGAGGAGAAGGGAAAAGGGGCAGCAGGGGAGAGAAGGGGGAGCAGGGAGGAGAAGGGGAGAGAAGGGGGAGCAGGGAGGAGAAGGGGGAGCAGGGAGGAGAAGGGAAAAGGGGCAGCAGGGGAGAGAAGGGGGAGCAGGGAGACCTACTCCAACCACACCTTGTAACTGAATAATAGCTAGCCCACAGCTCTATCCCCCTGATGCTAATAGTTTCTTATCATGGAGGGAGATCGGGGTCCCAAATAGGACCCTATTCCCTTGGTAGTGCACTACTTTAGACTACGTTCCATAGGGCTCTGATCAAAAGTCATGCACTGTATAGGGAATAGGGTGCATTTTAGATGCATTCAACATAAACACCTTCTCTGTGGTCCTAGCACTTCAAGCCGATACATGGCACACTGCACGTGTGTCGGAAAGACATCAGTTTGTCTCAAGGTTCCGTTTTAGGACCACTATTGTTTTCACTATATATTTTACCTCTTGGGGATGTTATTCGAAAACACAATGTTAACTTTCACTGCTATGTGGATGACACACAGCTGTACATTTCAATGAAACATGGTGAAGCCCCAAAATTGCCCTCCTGGAAGCCTGTGTTTCAGACATAAGGAAGTGGATGGCTGCAACTTTCTACTTTTAAACTCGGACAAAACAGAGATGCTTGTTCTAGGTTCCAAGAAACAAAGAGATCTTCTGTTGAATCTGACAGTTAATCTTGATGGTTGTACAGTCGTCTCAAATAAAACTGTGAAGGACCTCGGCATTACTCTGGACCCTGATCTCTCTTTTGATGAACATATCAAGACCATTTCAAGGACATCTTTTTTCCATGTGCGTAACATTTGATGCAGTAGAATTATCCATGCTTTTGTTATTTCTAGGTTTGACTACCACAATGCTCTACTTTCCGGCTACCCGGATAAAGCACTAAACAAACTTCAGTTAGTGTTAAATACGGCTGCTAGAATCCTGACTAGAACCAAAACGATGACTCATATTACTCCAGTACTAGCCTCCTTACACTCATTTCCTGTTAAAAGCAAGGGCTGATTTCAAGGTTTTACTGCTAACCTACAAAGCATTACATGGGCTTGCTCCTACCTATCTTTCCAATTTGGTCCTGCCGTACAGACCAACACATACGCTACGGTCACAAGAAGCAGGCCTCCTAATTGTCTCTAGAATTTCTAAGCAAACAGCTGGAGGCAGGGCTTTCTCCTATAGAGCTACATTTTTATGGAATTGTCTGCCTACCCATGTGAGACTCGCAGACTCGGTCTCGACCTTAAGTCTTGAAGTATTGAAGACTCCTCTCTTCAGTAGGTCATATGATTGAGTGTAGTCTGGCCCAGGAGTGTGAAGGTGAACGGAAAGGCACTGGAGCAACGAACCGCCCTTGCTGTCTCTGTCTGGCCGGTTCCCCTCTCTCCACTGGGATTCTCTGCCTCTAACCCTATTACAGGGGCCGAGCCACTGGCTTACTGGTGCTCTTTCATACCGTCCCTAGGAGGGGTGCATCACTTGAGTGGGTTGAGTCACTGACGTGGTCTTCCTGTGTGGGTTGGCGCCCCCCCCTTGGGTTGTGCCGTGGCGGAGATCTTTGTGGGCTATACTAGGCCTTGTCTCAGGATGGTAGTTGGTGATTGAAGATATCCCTCTAGTGTTGTGGGGGCTGTACTTTGGCAAAGTGGGTGGGGTTATATCCTGCCTGTTTGGCCCTGTGTGGGGGTATCATTGGATGGGGCCACAGTGACCCCTCCGGTCTCAGCCTCCAGTATTTATACTGTAGTATTTTATGTGTCGGGGTGCAAGGGTCAGTTTGTTATATCTGGAGTATTTCTGCAGTGTCCTGTGTGAATTTAAGTATGCTCTCTCTAATTCTTTCTTTCTTTCTCTCTTTCTCTTTCTCGGAGGACCTGAGCCATTGGACCATGCCTCAGGACTACCTGGTATGATGACTCCTTGCTGTCCCCAGTCCACCTGGCCGTGCTGCTACTCCAGTTTCAACTGTTCTGCCTGCGGCTATGGAACCCTGACCTGTTCACCGACATGCTACCTGTCCCAGACCTGCTGTTTTCAACTCTCTAGAGACAGCAGGAGCGGTAGAGATACTCTGAATGATCGGCTATGAAAAGCCAACTGACATTTACTCCTGAGGTGCTGACCTGTTGCACCCTCGACAACTACTGTGATTATTATTAGTTGACCATGCTGGTCATTTATGAACATTTGAACATCTTGGCCATGTTCTGTTATAATCTCCACCCGGCACAGCCAGAAGAGGACTGGCCACCCCTCATATCCTGGTTCCTCTCTAGGTTTCTTCCTAGGTTTTTGGCCTTTCTAGGGAGTTTTTCCTAGCCACCGTGCTTCTACACCTGCATTGCTTGCTGTTTGGGGTTTTAGGCTGGGTTTCTGTACAGCACTTTGAGATATCAGCTGATGTAAGAAGGGCTATATAAATACATTTGATTTGATTACTAAAGGACACCAATAATAAGAAGAGACTTGCTTGGACCAAGAAACAGGAGCATTATACCGGTAGAAATCTGTCCTTTTGTACGATGAGTCCAAATTTGAGATTTTTGGTTCCAACCGCTGTGTCTTTGTGAGACACAGAGTAGGTGAACAGATGATCTATGCATGTGTTGTTCCCACCGTGAAGCATGGAGGAGGAGGTGTGATGGTGTAGGGGTGCTTTGCTGGTGACACTCTCAGTGATTTATTTAGAATTCAAGGCACACTTAACCAGCATGGCTACCAAAGCATTCTGCAGCGATACGCCATCCCATCTGGTTTGCGCTTAGTGGGACTATAATTTGTTTTTCCACAGGACAATGACCCAACACACCTCCAGGCTATGTAAGGGCTATTTGACCAAGAAGGAGAGTGCTGGAGTGCTGTATCAGATGACCTGGCCTCCACAATCACCCCAACTCAACCCAATGGAGATGGTTTGGGATGATTTGGACCGCAGAGTGAAGGAAAAGAAGTCAACAAGTTCTCAGCATATGTGGGAACTCCTTCAAGACTGTTTGAAAAACATTCCTCGTGATGCTGGTTGAGAGAATGCCAAGATTGTGCAAAGCTGTCATCAAGGCAAAAGATGATTTTGATTTGTTTAACACTTTTTGTTTACTACATGATTCCATATGTGTTATTTCATAGTTTTGATGTCTTCACTATTATTCTACAATGTAGAAAAGTGTCAAAATAAAGAATAACCCCCTGAGCGAGTAGCCATCCAATCTTTTGACTGGTACTGTATATAGTGTCTAGGTAGTAATTTGGGATGCAGCTCTGCTCCTCTCAAAGAATAGAGGGCACCTACAAGCTACACCCTGTCCTTGAAAGCAGGTGATGAAATAGTCAAAGTGACATTGAAATGGAAATGCACTGCTGTAACATGAAGGGACTCTACTGATGAAATAGTAAAATATGAATCATCCTTTTGTCTTGCAATGTTAAGTCCTTCCTGTTTTTAATAGTACTTGTTACTGTTGAAGAAAATGTTCTACAATCCAAACCCAACAAATTTATGTCATCAAGCTCCTGGTTTAAGGATGTAACTAATTCCTGACAGGAAACATTCCAAGGGCCATGACCAGGATGTTGTGAAGGCAAAGATGAGAGAGAGAAGTAGGCAGGATAAACTCAAACAGGATATTGTGAAGTCAAAGATGAGAGAGAAGTAGGCAGGATAAACTCAAACAGGACATTGTGAAGGCAAAGATGAGAGAGAGAAGTAGGCATGATAAACTCAAACAGGATGTTGTGAAGGCAAAGATGAGAGAGAGAAGTAGGCAGGATAAACTCAAACAGGATATTGTGAAGGCAAAGATGAGAGAGAGAAGTAGGCAGGATAAACTCAAACAGGATATTGTGAAGTCAAAGATGAGAGAGAGAAGTAGGCAGGATAAACTCCAACAGGTTGAGAAAGGAAGACAAATATGGAGTGATTGAAGCATCTGTCATGTCTAGACTACAGGGTCACACTATGTCAATAAAACCACCTCGCAGAAACACACACACACAAGGTTAGAGCACAGAACATGTGTGGACTCGTTGACCTTTCATTAAGAAGAGAAAGTGTTACTGACATTATTTTCAATTTGGCGTCTAGATGGAAACCAGATATAATCACACGACAAGTAAAAGCAGCTACATATTTATCTTCATGTCAATGGGATCACTAAACGTGAAAATATACCTCAAATGTACAGTATATTGGGGAACCGTACAGGAGCCATGTTGGGAATATACAAAAAGTTCAAGAAAGAAATAAATATAAATAAAATAAAAAAATATGTCTAATTTCACACATAACTGCCTGTTTCAACTCCTGCCGGGACACAGAGTATGAGTACCCCCATAATGCACCACGTCTGACCAGAGCCTCATGGTTCCTGGTAATAAAGTGCACTATAAAGGGAATATTGTGCGGTTTGAGACTTACCCAGTAACATGGGTAGTGGGTAGAAGGCCATACTGCTGAGAGTCACGGCAGAATTATGAGGAGTATGTATTAGCTTGTGCCCCAATGGCACCCTATAGTGTGCACTGTAGGCTAAACACATTAGTGCACTACATAGCAAAAAGGTTGCCATTTGGAACGCACAGTGGGGTTCAATGAGGAACAGTTCAATAAGGAACAGTTCAATGAGGAACAGTTCAATGAGGAACAGTTTAATGAGGAAGTGCAGAGAGGACTGAGATGGAAGGAGTTATTATGTAGTTATTATGGAGGAGTTATTATGGAGTTATTATGAAGGAGTTATTATGGAGGAGTTAATATGGAGTTATTATGGATGAGTTATTATGGAGTTATTATGAAGGAGTTATTATGGAGGAGTTATTATGGAGTTATTATGGAGGAGTTATCATGGAGTTATTATGAAGGAGTTATTATGGAGTTATTATGGAGGAGTTATTATGGAGTTATTATGAAGGAGTTATTACAGAGTTATTATGGAGTTATTATGAAGGAGTTATTATGGAGTTATTATGAAGGGCTTATTATGGAGCTATTATGAAGGAGTTATTCTGGAGTTATTATGAAGGAGTTACTACGGAGTTATTACGAAGGAGTTATTATGGAGTTATTATGGAGTTATTATGAAGGAGTTATTGTGGAGTTATTATGAAGGAGTTATTATGGAGTTATTATGGAGTTATTATGAAGGAGTTATTATGGAGTTATTATGAAGGAGTTATTATGGAGTTATTTTGAAGGAGTTATTATTAAGCTGTTATGGAGGTATTATGAAGGAGTTATTATGGAGTTATTATGAAGGAGTTATTATGGAGTTATTATGAAGGGGTTATTATGGAGCTATTATGAAGGAGTTATTCTGGAGTTATTATGAAGGAGTTATTACGGAGTTATTCCGAAGGAGTTATTATGGAGTTATTATGAAGGGGTTATTATGGAGTTATTATGAATGAGTTATTATGGAGTTATTATGAAGGAGTTACTATGGAGTTATTATGAAGGAGTTATTATGGAGTTATTATGAAGGAGTTATTATGGAGTTATTTTGAAGGAGTTATTATTGAGTTATTATGGAGTTATTATGAAGGGGTTATTATGGAGTTATTATGAAGGAGTTATTATGGAGTTATTATGAAGGAGTTATTACGGAGTTATTATGGAGTTATTATGAAGGAGTTATTATGGAGTTATTGTGAATGGGTTATTATGGAGTTATTATGAAGGAGTTATTATGGAGTTATTATGGAGGAGTTTTATGGAGTTATTATGGAGGAGTTATTATGGATTATGGAGGAGTTATTATGGAGTTATTATGGAGTTATTATGGAGTTATTATGAAGGGAGTTATTATGGAGTTATTATGAAGGAGTTATTATGGAGTTATTATGGAGGAGTTTTATGGAGTTATTATGGAGGAGTTATTGTGAAGGAGTTATTATGGAGTTATTATGAAGGAGTTATTATGGAGTTATTACGGAGGAGTTATTATGGAGGAGTTAATATGAAGGAGTTATTATGAAGGAGTTATTACGGAGTTATTATGAAGGAGTTATCATGAAGGAGTTTTATGGCGTTATTAAGGAGGAGTTAATATGAAGGAGTTAATATGAAGGAGTTATTATGAAGGAGTTAATATGAAGGAGTTATTATGAAGGAGTTTTATGGAGTTATTAAGGAGGAGTTAATATGAAGGAGTTAATGTGAAGGAGTTATTATGAAGGAGTTAATATGAAGGAGTTATTATGAAGGAGTTTTATGGAGTTATTAAGGAGGAGTTAATATGAAGGAGTTAATATGAAGGAGTTAATATGAAGGAGTTATTATGAAGGAGTTATTATGAAGGAGTTATTATGAAGTTATTATGGAGTTATTATGAAGGAGATATTATAAATACGTCACAGTGTTTTATGGACTGTCTAATGTGCTGTTGCACAGATCTCTGAATATACAGACGTGGTATTGTAATTTGTCGTTGTCGTTGCTGTGGCTGTTCCAAGCCATCATGTCCCAGCGGCACTAAAGCCATCAAAAGTGAATGACAAAGGTTGCTTTGCATACATTTAACTGAGCAGTTCTGAGACATTGTATATCCCGTAGCATATGCCTTTAGGAAGTATGGCTTTCTCCGTCTGCTGTTCGTTGAAAAGGACTCGTGCTATTCAAGGCATTTACTTCCCACGTCTATGTCATTTGCTCTGTCTCAAACACACTGTGCTCTCCCTCTCCTCTGTCTCACACACACTGTGCTCTCCCTCTCATCTGTCTCACACACACTGTGCTCTCCCTCTCCTCTGTCTCACACACACTGTGCTCTCCCTCTCCTCTGTCTCAAACACACACATATGCTCTCCCTCTCCTCTGTCTCAAACACACATATGCTCTCCCTCTCCTCTGTCTCACACACACTGTGCTCTCCCTCTCCTCTGTCTCACACACACACATATGCTCTCCCTCTCCTCTGTCTCACACACACTGTGCTCTCCCTCTCCTCTGTCTCACACACACACATATGCTCTCCCTCTCCTCTGTCTCACACACACTGTGCTCTCCCTCTCCTCTGTCTCAAACACACTGTGCTCTCCCTCTCATCTGTCTCACACACACTGTGCTCTCCCTCTCCTCTGTCTCACACACACTGTGCTCTCCTCTCCTCTGTCTCAAACACACACATATGCTCTCCCTCTCCTCTGTCTCAAACACACATATGCTCTCCTCTCCTCTGTCTCACACACACTGTGCTCTCCCTCTCCTCTGTCTCACACACACATATGCTCTCCCTCTCCTCTGTCTCATACACACTGTGCTCTCCCTCTCCTCTGTCTCAAACACACTGTGCTCTCCCTCTCCTCTGTCTCACACACTGTGCTCTCCCTCTCCTCTGTCTCACACACACATATGCTCTCCCTCTCCTCTGTCTCATACACACTGTGTCTCCCTCTCCTCTGTCTCAAACACACTGTGCTCTCCCTCTCCTCTGTCTCAAACACACACATATGCTCTCCCTCTCCTCTGTCTCAAACACACACATGCTCTCCCTCTCCTCTGTCTCACACACTGTGCTCTCCCTCTCATCTGTCTCACACACACTGTGCTCTCCCTCTCCTCTGTCTCATACACACTGTGCTCTCCTCTCCTCTGTCTCAAACACACTGTGCTCTCCCTCTCCTCTGTCTCACACACACTGTGCTCTCCCTCTCCTCTGTCTCACACACACTGTGCTCTCCCTCTCCTCTGTCTCACACACACTGTGCTCTCCCTCTCCTCTGTCTCACACACACTGTGCTCTCCCTCTCCTCTGTCTCAAACACACTGTGCTCTCCCTCTCCTCTGTCTCAAACACACTGTGCTCTCCCTCTCCTCTGTCTCAAACACACTGTGCTCTCCCTCTCCTCTGTCTCACACACACATATGCTCTCCCTCTCCTCTGTCTCACACACACTGTGCTCTCCCTCTCCTCTGTCTCACACACACATATGCTCTCCCTCTCCTCTGTCTCACACACACATATGTCTCCCTCTCCTCTGTCTCACACACATATGCTCTCCCTCTCCTCTGTCTCACACACACATATGCTCTCCCTCTCCTCTGTCTCACACACACTGTGCTCTCCTCTCCTCTGTCTCAAACACACTGTGCTCTCCCTCTCCTCTGTCTCAAACACACTGTGCTCTCCTCTCCTCTGTCTCAAACACACTGTGCTCTCCCTCTCCTCTGTCTCACACACACTGTGCTCTCCCTCTCCTCTGTCTCACACACACACATATGCTCTCCCTCTCCTCTGTCTCACACACACTGTGCTCTCCTCTCCTCTGTCTCAAACACACTGTGCTCTCCTCTCATCTGTCTCACACACACTGTGCTCTCCCTCTCCTCTGTCTCACACACACTGTGCTCTCCCTCTCCTCTGTCTCAAACACACACATATGCTCTCCCTCTCCTCTGTCTCAAACACACATATGCTCTCCCTCTCCTCTGTCTCACACACACTGTGCTCTCCCTCTCCTCTGTCTCACACACACATATGCTCTCCCTCTCCTCTGTCTCATACACACTGTGCTCTCCCTCTCCTCTGTCTCAAACACACTGTGCTCTCCCTCTCCTCTGTCTCACACACACTGTGCTCTCCCTCTCCTCTGTCTCACACACACATATGCTCTCCCTCTCCTCTGTCTCATACACACTGTGCTCTCCCTCTCCTCTGTCTCAAACACACTGTGCTCTCCCTCTCCTCTGTCTCAAACACACACATATGCTCTCCCTCTCCTCTGTCTCAAACACACACATATGCTCTCCCTCTCCTCTGTCTCACACACACTGTGCTCTCCTCTCATCTGTCTCACACACACTGTGCTCTCCCTCTCCTCTGTCTCATACACACTGTGCTCTCCCTCTCCTCTGTCTCAAACACACTGTGCTCTCCCTCTCCTCTGTCTCACACACACTGTGCTCTCCCTCTCCTCTGTCTCACACACACTGTGCTCTCCCTCTCCTCTGTCTCACACACACTGTGCTCTCCCTCTCCTCTGTCTCACACACACTGTGCTCTCCTCTCCTCTGTCTCAAACACACTGTGCTCTCCCTCTCCTCTGTCTCAAACACACTGTGCTCTCCTCTCCTCTGTCTCAAACACACTGTGCTCTCCCTCTCCTCTGTCTCACACACACATATGCTCTCCCTCTCCTCTGTCTCACACACACTGTGCTCTCCCTCTCCTCTGTCTCACACACACATGCTCTCCCTCTCCTCTGTCTCACACACACATATGCTCTCCCTCTCCTCTGTCTCACACACACATATGCTCTCCCTCTCCTCTGTCTCACACACACATATGCTCTCCTCTCCTCTGTCTCACACACACTGTGCTCTCCCTCTCCTCTGTCTCACACACACTGTGCTCTCCTCTCCTCTGTCTCAAACACACTGTGCTCTCCCTCTCCTCTGTCTCATACACACTGTGCTCTCCTCTCCTCTGTCTCAAACACACTGTGCTCTCCCTCTCCTCTGTCTCATACACACTGTGCTCTCCCTCTCCTCTGTCTCAAACACACTGTGCTCTCCCTCTCCTCTGTCTCACACACACTGTGCTCTCCCTCTCCTCTGTCTCAAACACACTGTGCTCTCCCTCTCCTCTGTCTCAAACACACTGTGCTCTCCCTCTCCTCTGTCTCAAACACACTGTGCTCTCCTCTCCTCTGTCTCATACACACTGTGCTCTCCTCTCCTCTGTCTCACACACACTGTGCTCTCCTCTCCTCTGTCTCAAACACACACTGTGCTCTCCCTCTCCTCTGTCTCACACACACTGTGCTCTCCCTCTCCTCTGTCTCAAACACACTGTGCTCTCCCTCTCCTCTGTCTCACACACACTGTGCTCTCCTCTCCTCTGTCTCAAACACACACTGTGCTCTCCCTCTCCTCTGTCTCACACACACTGTGCTCTCCCTCTCCTCTGTCTCACACACACTGTGCTCTCCCTCTCCTCTGTCTCACACACACTGTGCTCTCCCTCTCCTCTGTCTCAAACACACTGTGCTCTCCCTCTCCTCTGTCTCAAACACACTGTGCTCTCCCTCTCCTCTGTCTCAAACACACTGTGCTCTCCTCTCCTCTGTCTCAAACACACTGTGATCTCCCTCTCCTCTGTCTCACACACACTGTGATCTCCCTCTCCTCTGTCTCACACACACTGTGATCTCCCTCTCCTCTGTCTCACACACACTGTGATCTCCCTCTCCTCTGTCTCACACACACTGTGATCTCCCTCTCCTCTGTCTCACACACACTGTGCTCTCCCTCTGTCTCAAACACACTGTGCTCTCCTCTCCTCTGTCTCATACACACTGTGCTCTCCCTCTCCTCTGTCTCACACACACTGTGCTCTCCCTCTCCTCTGTCTCACACACACTGTGCTCTCCTCTCCTCTGTCTCATACACACTGTGCTCTCCCTCTCCTCTGTCTCAAACACACTGTGCTCTCCCTCTCCTCTGTCTCATACACACTGTGCTCTCCTCTCCTCTGTCTCAAACACACTGTGCTCTCCCTCTCCTCTGTCTCAAACACACTGTGATCTCCTCTCCTCTGTCTCAAACACACTGTGCTCTCCCTCTCCTCTGTCTCAAACACACTGTGCTCTCCCTCTCCTCTGTCTCACACACACTGTGCTCTCCCTCTCCTCTGTCTCAAACACACTGTGCTCTCCCTCTCCTCTGTCTCAAACACACTGTGCTCTCCCTCTCCTCTGTCTCAAACACACACATATGCTCTCCCTCTCCTCTGTCTCACACACACTGTGCTCTCCCTCTCCTCTGTCTCACACACACTGTGCTCTCCCTCTCCTCTGTCTCATACACACTGTGCTCTCCCTCTCCTCTGTCTCACACACACTGTGCTCTCCTCTCCTCTGTCTCATACACACTGTGCTCTCCCTCTCCTCTGTCTCATACACACTGTGCTCTCCCTCTCCTCTGTCTCAAACACACTGTGCTCTCCTCTCCTCTGTCTCAAACACACTGTGCTCTCCTGTCCTCTGTCTCACACACACTGTGCTCTCCCTCTCCTCTGTCTCACACACACTGTGCTCTCCCTCTCCTCTGTCTCACACACACTGTGCTCTCCCTCTCCTCTGTCTCAAACACACTGTGCTCTCCCTCTCCTCTGTCTCACACACACTGTGCTCTCCCTCTCCTCTGTCTCAAACACACTGTGCTCTCCCTCTCCTCTGTCTCAAACACACTGTGCTCTCCCTCTCCTCTGTCTCAAACACACTGTGCTCTCCTCTCCTCTGTCTCAAACACACTGTGCTCTCCCTGTCCTCTGTCTCACACACACTGTGCTCTCCCTCTCCTCTGTCTCACACACTGTGCTCTCCCTCTCCTCTGTCTCACACACACTGTGCTCTCCCCTCTCCTCTGTCTCACACACACTGTGCTCTCCCTCTCCTCTGTCTCACACACACTGTGCTCTCCCTCTCCTCTGTCTCAAACACACTGTGCTCTCCCTCTCCTCTGTCTCACACACACATATGCTCTCCCTCTCCTCTGTCTCACACACACTGTGCTCTCCCTCTCCTCTGTCTCAAACACACTGTGCTCTCCCTCTCCTCTGTCTCAAACACACTGTGCTCTCCCTCTCCTCTGTCTCACACACACTGTGCTCTCCCTGTCCTCTGTCTCAAACACACTGTGCTCTCCCTCTCCTCTGTCTCAAACACACTGTGCTCTCCCTCTCCTCTGTCTCAAACACACTGTGCTCTCCCTCTCCTCTGTCTCAAACACACTGTGCTCTCCCTCTCCTCTGTCTCACACACACATATGCTCTCCCTCTCCTCTGTCTCATACACACTGTGCTCTCCCTCTCCTCTGTCTCAAACACACTGTGCTCTCCCTCTCCTCTGTCTCAAACACACTGTGCTCTCCCTCTCCTCTGTCTCAAACACACACATATGCTCTCCCTCTCCTCTGTCTCACACACACTGTGCTCTCCCTCTCCTCTGTCTCACACACACTGTGCTCTCCCTCTCCTCTGTCTCACACACACTGTGCTCTCCCTCTCCTCTGTCTCATACACACTGTGCTCTCCCTCTCCTCTGTCTCACACACACTGTGCTCTCCCTCTCCTCTGTCTCATACACACTGTGCTCTCCCTCTCCTCTGTCTCATACACACTGTGCTCTCCCTCTCCTCTGTCTCAAACACACTGTGCTCTCCCTCTCCTCTGTCTCAAACACACTGTGCTCTCCCTGTCCTCTGTCTCACACACACTGTGCTCTCCCTCTCCTCTGTCTCACACACACTGTGCTCTCCCTCTCCTCTGTCTCACACACACTGTGCTCTCCCTCTCCTCTGTCTCAAACACACTGTGCTCTCCTGTCCTCTGTCTCACACACACTGTGCTCTCCCTCTCCTCTGTCTCACACACACTGTGCTCTCCCTCTCCTCTGTCTCACACACTGTGCTCTCCCTCTCCTCTGTCTCACACACACTGTGCTCTCCCTCTCCTCTGTCTCACACACACTGTGCTCTCCCTCTCCTCTGTCTCAAACACACTGTGCTCTCCCTCTCCTCTGTCTCACACACACATATGCTCTCCCTCTCCTCTGTCTCACACACACTGTGCTCTCCCTCTCCTCTGTCTCAAACACACTGTGCTCTCCCTCTCCTCTGTCTCAAACACACTGTGCTCTCCCTCTCCTCTGTCTCACACACACTGTGCTCTCCCTGTCCTCTGTCTCAAACACACTGTGCTCTCCCTCTCCTCTGTCTCAAACACACTGTGCTCTCCCTCTCCTCTGTCTCAAACACACTGTGCTCTCCCTCTCCTCTGTCTCAAACACACTGTGCTCTCCCTCTCCTCTGTCTCACACACACATATGCTCTCCCTCTCCTCTGTCTCATACACACTGTGCTCTCCCTCTCCTCTGTCTCAAACACACTGTGCTCTCCCTCTCCTCTGTCTCAAACACACTGTGCTCTCCTTCTCCTCTGTCTCAAACACACTGTGCTCTCCCTCTCCTCTGTCTCAAACACACTGTGCTCTCCCTCTCCTCTGTCTCACACACACTGTGCTCTCCCTCTCCTCTGTCTCACACACACTGTGCTCTCCTCTCCTCTGTCTCACACACACTGTGCTCTCCTCTCCTCTGTCTCACACACACTGTGCTCTCCCTCTCCTCTGTCTCACACACACTGTGCTCTCCCTCTCCTCTGTCTCACACACACTGTGCTCTCCCTCTCCTCTGTCTCACACACACTGTGCTCTCCCTCTCCTCTGTCTCATACACACTGTGCTCTCCCTCTCCTCTGTCTCATACACACTGTGCTCTCCCTCTCCTCTGTCTCACACACACTGTGCTCTCCCTCTCCTCTGTCTCAAACACACTGTGCTCTCCCTCTCCTCTGTCTCACACACACTGTGCTCTCCCTCTCCTCTGTCTCAAACACACTGTGCTCTCCCTCTCCTCTGTCTCAAACACACACATATGCTCTCCCTCTCCTCTGTCTCACACACACTGTGCTCTCCCTCTCCTCTGTCTCAAACACACTGTGCTCTCCCTCTCCTCTGTCTCACACACACTGTGCTCTCCCTCTCCTCTGTCTCAAACACACTGTGCTCTCCCTCTCCTCTGTCTCATACACACTGTGCTCTCCCTCTCCTCTGTCTCAAACACACTGTGCTCTCCCTCTCCTCTGTCTCAAACACACTGTGCTCTCCCTCTCCTCTGTGCTAGCATACCGTCCTATTCAGTGTCAGCATGACAGACGTTGTGCTGCTTCCAACTAGAGTTACATAAGATACGCTTCACTTCTCAGAGGAGCGATTTCATAAATGAAAGATAGAGCCTTGAGGCTGAATATACAGTCTGAATCCCAGATCGAAGCCTATTACCTAAGTTTCTATCTCATGGGGCTCTGGGCAACCGTAGTGCATAAGGGTGCCATTTGGGCCTCAGTCTACATGTTCCACTGCATGGGAAGTGGCTTGTTTCAGCTCAGAATGAAAAAGGTCAATATTACTGAAATGAATGATAGAAAAAAAATGTCACACTCGTGCAATCAGGACTGAGAAACAGTTAGACACACACCTGCAGTGCTATTTATTGCTAAATGCGAGGGGGGAATATAGAGGAGGCTTTTTAGGTAATGTCTTGATTAGCTCTTTCTTTGGCAATCAGACCATTTGTATCAACGACGGTGAAAAGTACAACATGGCATTTATAAAATGTGTATTTGCATAAAAAATATAAAAATTTTTTATCAACGGTTAAAGATGAGCTTCAGAATCTTAAGCAGAACACATTTCGTAACATACACAGTATATAGTACTAAATGGATTCATAACATATCGTACGAAATGCAAAAAAATAAAGATATATACACTGAATGTACAAAACATTCGGGTGACCTTCCTAAATATACAGTCGCACCCCCTTTTGCCCTCAGAACAGCCTTCATTTGTAGTACCCATGTACTTGACAGGGTGTTGAAAGCGTTCCACAGGGATGCTGGCCCATGTTGACTCTCCAAGGTGTTGAAAGCGTTCCACAGGGATGCTGGTCCATGTTGACTCTACAAGGTGTTGAATAGCGTTCCACAGGGATGCTGGTCCATGTTGACTCTACAAGGTGTTGAAAGCGTTCCACAGGGATGCTGGTCCATGTTGACTCTACAAGGTGTTGAAAGCGTTCCACAGGGATGCTGGTCCATGTTGACTCTACAAGGTGTTGAATAGCGTTCCACAGGGATGCTGGCCCATGTTGACTCTCCAAGGTGTTGAAAGCGTTCCACAGGGATGCTGGTCCATGTTGACTCTCCAAGGTGTTGAAAGCGTTCCACAGGGATGCTGGCCCATGTTGACTCTCCAAGGTGTTGAAAGCGTTCCACAGGAATGCTGGCCCATGTTGACTCTCCAAGGTGTTGAAAGCGTTCCACAGGGATGCTGGTCCATGTTGACTCTACAAGGTGTTGAAAGCGTTCCACAGGGATGCTGGTCCATGTTGACTCCAATGCTTCCCACGGTTGTGTCAAGTTGGCTGGATGTCCTTTGGGTGGTGGACCATTCTTGATACACACAGGAAACTGTTGAGGGTGAAAATCCCAGCAGCGTTTCAGTTCTGGACACAAACCGGTGCGTCTGGTACCTACTACCATACCTCGTTCAACGACACTTATATATGTTATCTTAACCATTCACTATCTGAATGGCACACATACACAATCCATGTCTCAATCGTCTCAAATGCATGAAAATCCTTCTTTAACCCGTCTCCTCCCCTTCATCGACATGTCTCCTCCCCTTCATCTACATGTCTCCTCCCCTTCATCTAGATGTATCCTCCCCTTCATCTACATGTCTCCTCCCCTTCATCTACACTGATTGAAGTGGCTTTAACAAGTGACATCAATAAGGGATCATAGCTTTCACCTGGATTCACCTGAAAGAGTTCCTAACGTTTTGTCACTCTGTGGTTTATATACAGTACATATATATGTTTTTTTGCAGGAAGCAACATATCACACAAAATGGATAATGTAGTACACAAATGGATGATGTAGTACACAAATGGATGATGTAGTACACAAATGGACGATGTAGTACACAAATGGATGATGTAGTACACAAATGGATGATGTAGTACACAAATGGATGATGTGGTACACAAATGGATGATGTGGTACACAAATGGATAATGTAGTACACAAATGGATGATGTAGTACACAAATGGATGATGTAGTACACAAATGGATGATGTAGTACACAAATGGATGATGTAGTACACAAATGGATGATGTAGTACACAAATGGATGATGTAGTACACAAATGGATAATGTAGTACACAAATGGATGATGTAGTACACAAATGGATAATGTAGTACACAAATTGATGATGTAGTACACAAATGGATAATGTAGTACACAAATGGATGATGTAGTACACAAATGGATAATGTAGTACACAAATGGATGATGTAGTACACAAATGGATGATGTAGTACACAAATGGATGATGTAGTACACAAATGGATGATGTGGTACACAAATGGATGACGCAGTAGTACACAATTGGTTGACAAAGTTCACAAAAAACAAGGGACTACTTTTAAGCTCGTGAGCATCACTTACAAAACTACTGGCTGAAATTATACAAAGGTTTGAGAGGAAATCATTTAACAGAGAGGCCAGTCCAGGACAACAACTGAACAGTCCAGGACAACAAATGAACAGTCCAGGACAACAACTGAACAGTCCAGGACAACAACTAAACAGTCCAGGACAACAACTGGACAGTCCAGGACAACAACTAAACAGTCCAGGACAACAACTGAACAGGGCAACAACTGAACAGTCCAGGGCAACAACTGAACAGTCCAGGGCTATCAAACAGCTTCAAAAACTGGAGGAGAGGAGAGGAGAGGAGAGGAGAGGAGAGGAGAGGGAGAGGAGAGGAGAGGAGAGGAGAGGAGAGGAGAGGAGAGGAGAGGAGAGGAGAGGAGAGGGTCATTCTCCATCTTTTGAGATTGCTAGGTATCTGTTATCATGAAAGTGGTTCGTGAAACACCAGTTTGATTTTGATTTACAAACTAAACTTCACGTGAGTACATAACCTCGTTATCCCTGTTTATAGCCTCGTTATCCCTGTATATAGCCTCGTTATCCCAGTATATAGCCTCATTATCCCTGTATATAGCCTCGTTATCCCTGTATATAGCCTCGTTATCCCTGTATATAGCCTCGTTATCCCTGTTTATAGCCTCGTTATCCCTGTATATAGCCTCGTTATCCCAGTATATAGCCTCATTATCCCTGTATATAGCCTCGTTATCCCTGTTTATAGCCTCGTTATCCCTGTATATAGCCTCGTTATCCCTGTTTATAGCCTCGTTATCCCTGTTTATAGCCTCGTTATCCCTGTATATAGCCTCGTTATCCCTGTATATAGCCTCGTTATCCCTGTATATAGCCTCGTTATCCCTGTATATAGCCTCGTTATCCCTGTATATAGCCTCGTTATCCCTGTATATAGCCTTGTTATTCCCTGTATATCGCCACGTTATCCCTGTATATAGCCTCGTATCCCAGTATATAGCCTTGTTATTCCCTGTATATAGCCTCGTTATCCCTGTATATAGGCTCGTTATCCCTGTATATAGCCTCGTTATCCCAGTATATAGCCTCGTTATTCCCTGTATATAGCCTCGTTATCCCTGTATATAGCCTCGTTATTCCCTGTATATAGCCTCGTTATCCCTGTATATAGCCTCGTTATCCCAGGATATAGCCTCGTTATTCCCTGTATATAGCCTCGTTATCTCTGTATATAGGCTCGTTATCCCTGTATATAGCCTCGTTATCCCTGTATATAGCCTCGTAATCCCTGTATATAGCCTCATTATCCCTGTTTATAGCCTCGTTATCTCTGTATATAGCCTCGTAATCCCAGTATATAGCCTTGTTATCCCTGTATATAGCCTCGTTATCCCTGTATATAGCCTCGTTATCCCTGTATATAGCCTCGTTATCCCTGTACATAACCTTGTTATCCCTGTTTATAGCCTCGTTATCCCTGTATATAGCCTCGTTATCCCTGTATATAGCCTCGTTATCCCTGTATATAGCCTCGTTATCCCTGTATATAGCCTCGTTATCCCTGTATATAGCCTTGTTATTCCCTGTATATAGCCTCGTTATCCCTGTATATAGCCTCGTTATCCCTGTATATAGCCTCGTTATCCCTGTATATAGCCTCGTTATCCCTGTATATAGCCTTGTTATCCCTGTTTATAGCCTCGTTATCCCTGTATATAGCCTCGTTATCCCAGTATATAGCCTCATTATCCCTGTATATAGCCTCGTTATCCCTGTATATAGCCTCGTTATCCCTGTATATAGCCTTGTTATTCCCTGTATATCGCCACGTTATCCCTGTATATAGCCTCGTATCCCAGTATATAGCCTTGTTATTCCCTGTATATAGCCTCGTTATCCCTGTATATAGGCTCGTTATCCCTGTATATAGCCTCGTTATCCCAGTATATAGCCTCGTTATTCCCTGTATATAGCCTCGTTATCCCTGTATATAGCCTCGTTATTCCCTGTATATAGCCTCGTTATCCCTGTATATAGCCTCGTTATTCCCTGTATATAGCCTCGTTATCCCTGTATATAGGCTCGTTATCCCTGTATATAGCCTCGTTATCCCAGTATATAGCCTCGTTATTCCCTGTATATAGCCTCGTTATCCCTGTATATAGCCTCGTTATTCCCTGTATATAGCCTCGTTATCCCTGTATATAGCCTCGTTATCCCAGGATATAGCCTCGTTATTCCCTGTATATAGCCTCGTTATCCCTGTATATAGGCTCGTTATCCCTGTATATAGCCTCGTTATCCCTGTATATAGCCTCGTAATCCCTGTATATAGCCTCATTATCCCTGTTTATAGCCTCGTTATCTCTGTATATAGCCTCGTAATCCCAGTATATAGCCTTGTTATCCCTGTATATAGCCTCGTTATCCCTGTATATAGCCTCGTTATCCCTGTATATAGCCTCGTTATCCCTGTACATAACCTTGATATCCCTGTTTATAGCCTCGTTATCCCTGTATATAGCCTCGTTATCCCTGTATATAGCCTCGTTATCCCTGTATATAGCCTCGTTATCCCTGTATATAGCCTCGTTATCCCTGTATATAGCCTTGTTATTCCCTGTATATCGCCACGTTATCCCTGTATATAGCCTCGTATCCCAGTATATAGCCTTGTTATTCCCTGTATATAGCCTCGTTATCCCTGTATATAGGCTCGTTATCCCTGTATATAGCCTCGTTATCCCAGTATATAGCCTCGTTATTCCCTGTATATAGCCTCGTTATCCCTGTATATAGCCTCGTTATTCCCTGTATATAGCCTCGTTATCCCTGTATATAGCCTCGTTATCCCAGGATATAGCCTCGTTATTCCCTGTATATAGCCTCGTTATCCCTGTATATAGGCTCGTTATCCCTGTATATAGCCTCGTTATCCCTGTATATAGCCTCGTAATCCCTGTATATAGCCTCATTATCCCTGTTTATAGCCTCGTTATCTCTGTATATAGCCTCGTAATCCCAGTATATAGCCTTGTTATCCCTGTATATAGCCTCGTTATCCCTGTATATAGCCTCGTTATCCCTGTATATAGCCTCGTTATCCCTGTATATAGCCTCGTAATCCCTGCATATAGCCTCATTATCCCTGTATATAGCCTCGTTATCCCTGTATATAGCCTCGTTATCCCTGTATATAGCCTCGTTATCCCTGTATATAGCCTCGTTATCCCTGTTTATAGCCTCGTTATCCCTGTATATAGCCTCGTTATCCCAGTATATAGCCTCATTATCCCTGTATATAGCCTCGTTATCCCTGTATATAGCCTCGTTATCCCTGTATATAGCCTTGTTATTCCCTGTATATCGCCACGGTATCCCTGTATATAGCCTCGTATCCCAGTATATAGCCTTGTTATTCCCTGTATATAGCCTCGTTATCCCTGTATATAGGCTCGTTATCCCTGTATATAGCCTCGTTATCCCAGTATATAGCCTCGTTATTCCCTGTATATAGCCTCGTTATCCCTGTATATAGCCTCGTTATTCCCTGTATATAGCCTCGTTATCCCTGTATATAGCCTCGTTATCCCAGGATATAGCCTCGTTATTCCCTGTATATAGCCTCGTTATCCCTGTATATAGGCTCGTTATCCCTGTATATAGCCTCGTTATCCCTGTATATAGCCTCGTAATCCCTGTATATAGCCTCATTATCCCTGTTTATAGCCTCGTTATCTCTGTATATAGCCTCGTAATCCCAGTATATAGCCTTGTTATCCCTGTATATAGCCTCGTTATCCCTGTATATAGCCTCGTTATCCCTGTATATAGCCTCGTTATCCCTGTACATAACCTTGATATCCCTGTTTATAGCCTCGTTATCCCTGTATATAGCCTCGTTATCCCTGTATATAGCCTCGTTATCCCTGTATATAGCCTCGTTATCCCTGTATATAGCCTCGTTATCCCTGTATATAGCCTTGTTATTCCCTGTATATCGCCACGTTATCCCTGTATATAGCCTCGTATCCCAGTATATAGCCTTGTTATTCCCTGTATATAGCCTCGTTATCCCTGTATATAGGCTCGTTATCCCTGTATATAGCCTCGTTATCCCAGTATATAGCCTCGTTATTATCCTGTATATAGCCTCGTTATCCCTGTATATAGCCTCGTTATTCCCTGTATATAGCCTCGTTATCCCTGTATATAGCCTCGTTATCCCAGGATATAGCCTCGTTATTCCCTGTATATAGCCTCGTTATCCCTGTATATAGGCTCGTTATCCCTGTATATAGCCTCGTTATCCCTGTATATAGCCTCGTAATCCCTGTATATAGCCTCATTATCCCTGTTTATAGCCTCGTTATCTCTGTATATAGCCTCGTAATCCCAGTATATAGCCTTGTTATCCCTGTATATAGCCTCGTTATCCCTGTATATAGCCTCGTTATCCCTGTATATAGCCTCGTTATCCCTGTATATAGCCTCGTAATCCCTGTATATAGCCTCATTATCCCTGTATATAGCCTCTTTATCCCTGTATATAGCCTCGTTATCCCTGTATATAGCCTCGTTATCCCTGTATATAGCCTTGTTTTTGTTGCGAAATTTTATTGTGTTACATTTTATTTTATTTTTTACTTTAGTTCATTTAGTAAATATGAAGGATCAGACCATTTTCACCTAAAATGATATACCTAAATCTAACTGCCTGTAGCTCAGGGCCTGAAGCAAGGATATGCATATTCTTGGTACCATTTGAAAGGAAACACTGTGAGGTTTATGGAAATGTGAAATGAATGAAGGAGAATATAACACAGTAGATCTGGTACAAGAAAATGCAAAGAAAAAAAACATGTTTTTAAAAACTATTTTTTTACCATCATCTTTAAAATGCAAGAGAAAGGCCAAAATATAATATTGCAGTTTAGCTAATTTTATTTCTGGCCACTAGATGGCAGCAGTGTATGTGCAAAGTTTCACACTGATCCAATGAAGCATTGCAGTACTGTACCTCAGAAAATGCTTTATCAAGTCTGCCCAAATGTGCCGAATTGGTCAAATTGATACATTTTAAAGAACATAATTATAGAGAACATACCAAATAATATGGTAATAAAAAATGTAAGTTCACACACTCCCAGGTAGGTCATACATGATGGAAAATTAGCTTCCCTACAGAAACGTCTCCGCACATCCTGGCGGAGTGGATGTGGGGCCAAAAACAGCAGGGGTTCAAACTAGAACCCAGTTCCTACATTTGAATATAAAAATGTATCTTATCAAACAAATCTATGCTACATTTTATCTCTGGGACCCTCTGGATGACAAATCTGAGCAAGATTACTGAAATGTAAGTACATCTATCTACCTTCCAAGTTGAATGTATCAAACCAGTTGCCGCGATCATATTTTTGTTGTTGTTGTCAACTTTCCTCAACTAATAACCGCACGGTATTATTTCATTGTAATAGCTACTGTAAATTGGAC
This sequence comes from Oncorhynchus tshawytscha, assembly GCF_018296145.1. Lineage (NCBI taxonomy): Eukaryota > Metazoa > Chordata > Actinopteri > Salmoniformes > Salmonidae > Oncorhynchus > Oncorhynchus tshawytscha. The sequence goes on along the minus strand of NW_024608714.1, from coordinate 41,834 downwards.
AATGCAGTTAGATTAACAAGTATGTAGGCTTTCTGACAATATCAGATATTTTTAAGTCCTGGGAAAAATCTTGTTTCTTCTTCATGCTAATCATATTAGCCTACGTTAGCTCAACCTCATGCTAATCATATTAGCCTACGTTAGCTCAACCGCATGCTAATCATATTAGCCTACGTTAGCTCAACCTCATGCTAATCATATTAGCCTACGTTAGCTCAACCTCATGCTAATCATATTAGCCTACGTTAGCTCAACCTCATGCTAATCATATTAGCCTACGTTAGCTCAACCTCATGCTAATCATATTAGCCTACGTTAGCTCAACCTCATGCTAATCATATTAACCTACGTTAGCTCAACCTCATGCTAATCATATTAACCTACGTTAGCACAACCTCATGCTAATCATATTAGCCTACGTTAGCTCAACCTCATGCTAATCATATTAGCCTACGTTAGCTCAACCTCATGCTAATCATATTAGCCTACGTTAGCTCAACCGCATGCTAATCATATTAGCCTACGTTAGCTCAACTTCATGCTAATCATAATAGCCTACGTTAGCTCAACCTCATGCTAATCATATTAGCCTACGTTAGCTCAACCTCATGCTAATCATATTAACCTACGTTAGATCAACCTCATGCTAATCATATTAGCCTACGTTAGCTCAACCTCATGCTAATCATATTAGCCTACGTTAGCTCAACCTCATGCTAATCATATTAGCCTACGTTAGCTCAACCTCATGCTAATCCTATTAGCCTACGTTAGCTCAACCTCATGCTAATCATATTAGCCTACGTTAGCTCAACCTCATGCTAATCATATTAACCTACGTTAGATCAACCTCATGCTAATCATATTAACCTACGTTAGATCAACCTCATGCTAATCATATTAGCCTACGTTAGATCAACCTCATGCTAATCATATTAGCCTCGTTAGCTCAACCTCATGCTAATCATATTAGCCTACGTTAGCTCAACCTCATGCTAATCATATTAGCCTACGTTAGATCAACCTCATGCTAATCATATTAGCCTACGTTAGCTCAACCGCATGCTAATCATATTAGCCTACGTTAGCTCAACCTCATGCTAATCATATTAGCCTACATTAGCTCAACCGTCCCGGTGGAGGGACACTGATCCCGCAGAGGTTTTCACTCTATTTCTTCAACTCCATTGCCGGTTAGGGGCTTGTAAGTGTGTGACAAACAGAATTTGATTAGATTTGAGAGAGAGAGAGTGCAGACAGACATTTTACCCTGCAAGACGGTGAGAGAGAAGGCTATCTATCTATCTATCTATCTATCTATCTATCTATCTATCTATCTATCTATCTATCTATCTATCTATCTATCTATCTATCTATCTATCTATCTATCTATCTATCTATCTATCTATCTATCTATCTATCTATCTATCTCTGTCTGTCTGTCTCCTTTCTTCTCTCTCTCTCCTGTTGTATCCCTCCCAACCCCCACTCCTAAACAGCATAAGACGTCCCTCCCTAAACAACAACAGACAGGCCTCTCTGTTCACATACTGCAGCTCCACCAACATATTTTATAAACAGGTTACAGAGAGGAGACCCAGCCAGGTTACAGAGAGGAGACCCAGCCAGGTAACAGAGAGGAGGAGACCCAGCCAGGTTACAGAGAGGAGGAGACCCAGCCAGGTTACAGAGAGGAGACTCAGCCAGGTAACAGAGAGGAGGAGACCCAGCCAGGTTACAGAGAGGAAGAGACCCAGCCAGGTTACAGAGTGGAGACCCAGCCAGGTTACAGAGAGGAGGAGACCCAGACAGGTTACAGAGAGGAGGAGACCCAGCCAGGTAACAGAGAGGAGGAGACCCATCCAGGTTACAGAGAGGAGGAGACAAAGCCAGGTAACAGAGAAGAGGAGACCCAGCCAGGTAACAGAGAGGAGGAGACCCAGCCAGGTAACAGAGAGGAGGAGACCCAGCCAGGTAACAGAGGTTAGGAGGAGACCCAGCCAGGTTACAGAGAGGAGACCCAGCCAGGTTACAGAGAGGAGGAGACCCAGCCAGGTTACAGAGAGGAGACCCAGCCAGGTAACAGAGAGGAGACCCAGCCAGGTTACAGAGAGGAGGAGACCCAGCCAGGTTAGAGAGGAGACCCAGCCAGGTAACAGAGAGGAGACCCAGCCAGGTTACAGAGAGGAGGAGACCCAGCCAGGTTAACAGAGAGGAGGAGACCCAGCCAGGTAACACAGAGGAGGAGACCCAGCCAGGTTACAGAGAGGAGGAGACCCAGCCAGGTAACAGAGAGGAGACCCAGCCAGGTTACAGAGAGGAGACCCAGCCAGGTTACAGAGAGGAGACCCAGCCAGGTTACAGAGAGGAGGAGACCCAGCCAGGTTACAGAGAGGAGACCCAGCCAGGTAACAGAGAGGAGACCCAGCCAGGTAACAGAGAGGAGGAGACCCAGCCAGGTAACAGAGAGGAGACCCAGCCAGGTAGAGGAGACCCAGCCAGGTTACAGAGAGGAGACCCAGCCAGGTTACAGAGAGGAGACCCAGCCAGGTTACAGAGAGGAGACCCAGCCAGGTTACAGAGAGGAGGAGACCCAGCCAGGTTACAGAGAGGAGACCCAGCCAGGTAACAGAGAGGAGGAGACCCAGCCAGGTTACAGAGAGGAGGAGACCCAGCCAGGTAATAGAGAGGAGACCCAGCCAGGTTACAGAGAGGAGGAGACCCAGCCAGGTACAGAGAGGAGACCCAGCCAGGTTACAGAGAGGAGGAGACCCAGCCAGGTTACAGAGAGGAGACCCAGCCAGGTAACAGAGAGGAGAATAGCCAGGTTACATCACTAGACCACAGCCAGGTAACAGAGATGGCCCAGCCAGGTACTAGCACTGAGATGACACAGCCAGGTTACAGACTGCACTGAGATGACCCAGCCAGGTTACTACTACTACTAGCCAGGTAACAGAGAGATGACCCAGCCAGGTACTACTACTGCACTGAGATGACCAGCCAGGTTACTAGCAGGAGATGACACAGCCAGGATACTACTACAGAGAGAGACCCAGCCAGGTTACAGACTAGGACTGCCCAGAGGTAATCTATGATACTACTACTGCACTGAGATGACAGATCTAGATACAGCCAGGTACTACAGACTGAGAGACACAGCCAGGTTACAGACTGAGATGACCCAGCCAGGTAACTATTACTAGACTGCCAGGTGACACAGAGGAGGAGACCCAGCCAGGTACTGCAGAGATGACCAGCTAGGTACTACTACTGTACTGAGAGACACATCTATGATACTACTACTACTACTAGCACTGAGATGACACATATAGGTTACTAGACTGAGATGACACAGCCAGGTACTACAGTACTGAGATGACACATATATGATACTACTACTACTACTACTGCACTGAGATGACAGCATATATGATAATACTACAATGAGATGACACATATATGATACTACTACTGTACTGAGATGACACATCTATGATACTACTACTGTACTGAGATGACACATATATGATACTACTACTACTACTACTGCACTGAGATGACACATCTATGATACTACTACTACTGTACTGAGATGACACATCTATGATACTACTACTACTACTACTGATGAGATGACACATCTATGATACTACTACTGCACTGAGATGACACATATATGATACTACTACTGTACTGAGATGACACATCTATGATACTACTACTACTACTACTGCACTGAGATGACACATCTATGATACTACTACTGCACTGAGATGACACATATATGATACTACTACTGTACTGAGATGACACATCTATGATACTACTACTACTACTACTGCACTGAGATGACACATCTATGATACTACTACTGCTACTGAGATGACACATCTATGATACTACTACTGCACTGAGATGACACATATATGATACTACTACTGTACTGAGATGACACATCTATGATACTACTACTACTACTACTGCACTGAGATGACACATCTATGATACTACTACTACTACTACTGCACTGAGATGACACATCTATGATACTACTACTGTACTGAGATGACACATCTATGATACTACTACTACTACTACTGCACTGAGATGACACATCTATGATACTACTACTGCACTGAGATGACACATCTATGATACTACTACTACTACTACTGCACTGAGATGACACATCTATGATACTACTACTGTACTGAGATGACTACTATGTGTGCATCAACCCAGCACCTCATCCACCTACACATGTAGGCTATAGATGTCAAGATGACAATGTGTCTCTTGCATCTTCCTTCCATTTTTAAGTTTCTGTACAGGTCTCGTGACTCAGTCAGACGTATAGTCTGCATTCGTACTGTATGACAATGTACTAAGTGGTTTTCCTTTAGTTCCTTTAGTTACCATGGAGGAGGTTGTGTCATTGCTACTCCTGCTCCACACTGTGCCCAGCGGAGTGAGTCAGCTGGACGTGACCACAGTCATCCCTGAGTAATCTGATTAAATAAAAGGCTCAAATGGGTGATCTTTCAGAACCAAACTGTGTGATCTGATGATGTGGCTGGTGGCACAGGGCCGTTTATTTTGAATTAAGGGTTGACTTTAATGTGGTGTGAAACAGCGCTGGGACGGCACTATATCCATCTGAACTAGATTTAAAAACAGATCAGCGGACTAAAAGGCAATATTCAGGCTTTAATTCCACGGCGTGACAATCTTCTAGGACAGACCTGGCGACTAGGCCTGGCCATTACCAGATAGTTACGACTCCACGGTAAGGAGAAATTGTTCATTTCCAAGTCTTTTGAAACTGACCTATTGGAAAATGTGATAAAGCCATTAAATCTAATTGGATAAAACACAGTGAGATAATGTAGCTGGTGGGAACAAACTGGACACAGAGCTACATAGTGGAATAATGTTGAACTAACTGAACATAAAGCTACATAGTGGAATAATGTTGAACTAACTGAACATAAAGCTACATAGTGGAATAATGTTGAACTAACTGAACATAAAGCTACATAGTGGAATAATGTTGAACTAACTGAACATAAAGCTACATAGTGGAATAATGTTGAACTAACTGGACACAGAGCTACATAGTGGAATAATGTTGAGCTAACTGAACATAAAGCTACATAGTGGAATAATGTTGCACAAACTGGACAGAAAGCTACATAGTGGAGTAATATTGAACTAAATGGGCATAGAGCTACATTGTAACGGTTTTCGTCGTCGGATGAGGAAGAGTAGACGGACCAAAGCGCAGCGTGGTAAGTGTTCATGTTTGTTTATTGACTGCCAGAGTCTCCTGTCAGTCCTGAGCCGCCAGAATCTCCCGTCTGTCCTGAGCGGCCAGAGTCTCCCGTCAGTCCTTAGCCGCCAGAATCTCCCGTCTGTCCTGAGCTCCCACGGTCTCCCGTCTGTCCTGAGCTGCCAGAGTCTCCCGTCTGCCAGGAGCTGCCAGAGTCTCCCGTCTGTCCTGAGCTGCCAGAGCCACCAGTCTGTCCTGAGCTGCCAGAGCCGCCAGTCTGCCAGGAGCTGCCAGAGCCACCAGTCTGCCAGGAGCTGCCAGAGCCGGCAGTCTGCCAGGAGCTGCCAGAGCTGCCAGTCTGCCAGGAGCTGCCAGAGCTGTCAGTCAGCCAGAAGCTGCCAGAGCAGTCAGTCAGCCAGGAGCTGCCAGAGCCGTCAGTCTGTCAGGAGCTGCCAGAGCCGCCAGTCTGCCAGGAGCTGCCAGAGCCGTCAGTCAGCCAGGAGCTGCCAGAGCCGCCCTTCACTCCAGAGCTGCCGGAATCTCCCGACTGTCCGGTGCTGCCGGAATCTCCCGTCCATTCGGGACCCGTGGCTTGGGTCCTCAGTCCGAGGTCGGCGGCGAAAGTCGTCGCATTAAAGAGGCCACGGAGGCGGGTAGAGAGGCGGAGAAGGACAATGGTGGAGTGGGGTCCACGTCCCCGCGCCAGAGCCACCACCGCGGACAGACACCCACCCAGACCCTCCCCTATAGGTTTAGGTTTTGCGGCCGGAGTCCGCACCTTTGGGGGGGGTACTGTCACGTTCTGACCTTAGTTGCTTTGATTTGTCTTTTGTTTTAGTATGGTCAGGGCGTGAGTTGGGTGGGTTGTCTATGTTAGTTTTTCTATGATTTTCTATTTCTGTGTTTGGCCTGGTACGGTTCTCAATCAGAGGCAGCTGTCAATCGTTGTCCCTGATTGAGAACCATATTTAGGTAGCCTGTTTTCTATTGTGTTTTGTGGGTGGTTGTTTCCTGAGTCTTTGTATGTCTACACCAGACAGAACTGTTCCGGTTGTTTCTTTGGTGTTTTGTCATTCAGTGTTCAGATGTCATTAAATAAAATGAACACTTACCACGCTGCGCTTTGGTCCTCACCTACCACAGGTGACCTACGGTACCTACTACAGGTAACCTACTGTGCCTACTACAGGTAACCTACTGTACCTACTACAGGTGACCTACTGTACCTACTACAGGTAACTTACTGTACCTACTACAGGTGACCCAATACAGGTGACCTAATGTACCTACTACAGTTTACCTACTGTACCTACTACAGACCTAATACAGGTGACCTAATGTACCTACTACAGTTTACCTACTGTACCTACTACAGGTGACCTACTACAGGTAACCTACTGTACCTACTACAGGTAACTTACTGTACCTACTACAGGTGACCTAATACAGGTGACCTAATGTACCTACTACAGGTGACCTACTGTACCTACTACAGGTAACTTACTGTACCTACTACAGGTGACCTAATACAGGTGACCTAATGTACCTACTACAGTTTACCTACTGTACCTACTACAGGTGACCTACTACAGGTAACCTACTGTACCTACTACAGGTAACTTACTGTACCTACTACAGGTGACCTACTACAGGTGACCTTCTGTACCTGCTACAGGTGACATGATGTACCTACTACAGGTAACCTAGTGTACCTACTACAGGTGACCTACTACGGGTAACCTACTGTACCTACTACAGGTAACTTACTGTACCTACTACAGGTGACCTACTGTACCTTCCACAGGTGACCTACTGTACCTACCACAGGTAACCTACAGTACCTAGTACAGGTAACTTACTGTACCTACTACAGGTAACTTACTGTACCTACCACAGGCAACCTACAGTACCTCGTACAGGTGACCTACTGTACCTACTTTATGAATTGATTTGTTTAACAGGTACCTACCACAGGTAACCTACTGTACCTACTACAGGTAACCTACTGTACCTACTACAGTTTACCTACTGTACCTACTACAGGTGACCTACTGTACCTTCCACAGGTGACCTACTGTACCTACCACAGGTAACCTACAGTACCTAGTACAGGTAACTTACTGTACCTACTACAGGTAACTTACTGTACCTACCACAGGTAACCTACAGTACCTCGTACAGGTGACCTACTGTACCTACTTTATGAATTGATTTGTTTAACAGGTAGATGAAAATATCATGACCGGTTCTGTTCAAGACACGTTATTAAAAGGTCATGCATTTTTCCAGTTAAATTACATGTCTTTACTATGAAGCCCATTAAATGTTTTGTGTCTATTCAAGGTCCTGTAAAAGAAAATAGAGACCCCCGAATATCAAGCAGTCTGGGTAACACTTTCAACTGAATTTACTGCTGGATGCTGATACCCTTATATACAATCCTGACCTTGAATGAAAACACCGTAACAAGTCATTAATTTATAATTTATTTCAACAGGGAAAAGTAGCAAACCTAAGCTCAAGGTCTCGTTTGGCTCAGCATCTACACTTCCTGGGGTTTATTATGGATCCCCTTTAGTTCCTGCCAAGGCAGCAGCTACTCTTCCTGGGGTTTATTATGGATCCCCATTAGTTCCTGTCAAGGCAGCAGCTACTCTTCCTGGGGTCCAAACACATTAAGGCACTTACATCACACTTAAAACAAAATATAAAACAGTACATCATATATCATTATTACACCACTACATATCTTCAATACAACAGGTATAATACAACCATGCAAACAATATTACAATGTATTTCTGTGTAGTGTGCTAGTGTGCTAGTGTGTATGCGTATCCGAGTGCCACCCCCCCTAAACTGGGTCTGTACCCCATCTTGGCCATTCAAAACGTTTTACTGTGAAGAAACTATAGAATGAACTGCACTAATGACTGCTAGTGGGATTTCATTATACAGACAGGAGATGGTAGTTAACCCTGGCTCAGATCCAGCCTAAGCATGACCGTTGGAAACTCATGTTTTTTAATGTGAGGAAGGCAGAGCAGAGAATAGCAGCTGTTGTCGGACATCAAAGTGATTTACGTGAATCTCGCCGTGACGAATGCAATATAATAGTGCACAATGTGATGTGTGAACTCAGTGTACTGTAACTAAAACAACACAATATGATGTGTGAACTCAGTGTACTGTAAACTAAAACAACACAATATGAACTGTGTACTGTAACTAAAACAACACAATATGACTCAGTGTACTGTAACTAAAACAACACAATATGTACTGTAACTAAAACAACACAATATGATGTGTGAACTCAGTGTACTGTAACTAAAACAACACAATATGATGCACTGTAACTAAAACAACACAATTAATTATATAATGTACCTCTACTTATTGGCAGATACTATAATTAGTACATTTTAGAACACAGAAAAATGTTCTAAGAATTTCCCAGTACATCTACTTATTGGCAGATACTATAATTAGTACATTTTAGAACACAGAAAAATGTTCTAAGAATTCCCCAGTACGTTAGGAGTCTGTTAGTCTCCAGCTCTAGCTGTCAGAACAGACCCAAAATGGAGCAGCGCTGGTATGTGGCACCATTAAAACAGGATGGTAGATGAGTCTCTCTCTCTCTATATATATATATATCTCTCTCTCTCTATATATATATATATCTCTCTCTCTCTATATATATATATATATATATATATCTCTATATATATATATCTCTCTCTATATATCTCTCTCTCTCTCTCTCTATATATATATATATATATATATATCAATTCAAGGGGCTTTATTGGCATGGGAGACATGTGTTAACATTGCCAAAGCAAGTGAGGTAGATAATATATAAAGTGAATATATAAAGTGAAATAAACAATACAAATTAACAGTAAACATTAAACATACAGAAGTTTCAAAACAATAAAGACATTACAAGTGTCATATTATATATATATACAGTGTTTTAACAATGTACAAATAGTAGAGGACACAAGCTAAAATAGATTTGTAGATCTGTATTTACAATGGTACAATGGTGTTTGT